>NC_056747.1:640402184-640579684 GCF_019279795.1 Protopterus annectens
ATGAGAGGGTGTCTTACAAAATCCTTGCCATTGTGCATCAGTGTAGTAGAAAGTCAAAATTAAGGAATTCCTAGAAATGTGGTATGCTCAGAGATTAATCCATTTAAACACTTAGGAAATAATGAATCTGGATTTAAGTAATACCTTGCAATTAGAGTTCTCCTCTCTGATTCCTCATCATATCAGTAAGATGGCCTCCTCATTGCAGGCCCTACTTAAACTATAATTAACAGCTTGGAAGCTCATGATCTTTAGACAACAAGCAGTATAAACTATTTAACAAGATGAAACAGTTTAGTAGTACTGGAGACTTTGTATTGCCATTTGTCAAGTTGACAATACTATAAAACATCTGCCCAGCTGTTTCAATGACACCGAAACATAGATTCTGCTAGTATTGAAGTATGCAGTTTGTTGAGCATAATTTGAAGGTTGAACACCCTTTCCTGCACAACGCAATAGTTTATTTGTTCTTTCTGATCTTTGAATGGTGTATAAACTTTTTATTCACTATGCTGCTGCGCTCTGTATGGTATCCTCGGTTTAAACCTTAACACTATAAACACTTTTTTCTACCACAATGCAGCACATCTGTATTATCTGATTATACTGTTCAGTTTCCCTTTTACCTATCCTGGTACTTCATCATACCCCACAAGTAGTTGCTTGTAAAATGTGGGCTCTAGGACAGTGAGAAGATGTTATAGTCTCCAAAATATGATGACATGCAGCTCCCTTCTTTTTACCTTTTATCCCAAGAGAAAGCTTGTTAGTCAAAGTGATCCTTAAGAATCTCCTTGAGGTACTAACTCTAAAGAACCTGGATCATTAACCATTTGCATAAAACATGCAGTATGGCAAAGCATTAATAATGGGCCTCAGCACATGTATGCTATTCACGAGCATTGCCCCAGGGATTCCTTTATGGCACGTGCAGCTGTGTTGTGTGTCATTAATTCAAAAGTGATGGCACGTAAGAGATGTTTCTGTTCAATCTTCCTTCTCACATTCCTTCAGGGAGTTAGCCATGGTACTCTTATTTCCAAACTATTTCTTTTCGGTCCATGCTGACCTTTAGTATGGTGTGCAGTTGTTCCAGAAGATGTATGCATATTTGTACATATACATGCATGTATGCACACACACACACACACACACACACACACACACACACACACACACACACACACACACACATACACGCATGTGAACACATATACAAACAGGGACTTATTTGCAGTAGAATTGTGGTGCTGCTTTACAAGAACTTTGTAATTCATCACTTTTTATTATGATGGCAGTCTGCAGCTCCCAAATCTTGACGCATTGGGTATTCCCCATTCTGAATACAGTGCTAAGGACATGACAGTTAGTTTTTCACTCATACAGCTGACATGTATTTCCACCTGAATGTAGTCAGCTAAATAAAAGGTAGTGTTTTCTTAGGCAGTTGTCAAAGATGTAGATGGGAGAAATTCTGCTAACTTTATCCATGTTGAAGATACCGCATAATGGAGAGCAAACTGGATAAAATTAAGAGGGAATGCATCATTGCATAATTCTTATTTTGTTCTATGTGTGATGTATATGAAAGAATTGCTTTACCCCCCTGCACCTTACTCTTATGGTAACCCTAACCTTATGCCTATCTCTGCCCCTAACCCCACATACTACTTTACTAAAACCCCTTGCCTTAACAGTACCACTAATCAAGACAAAAGGATACAAAATACCCACACCACTAATCATGCCAAACAGTAAATCTATCCACTTACATAACCCTAACTCTAATCTGCGAATACTTGCACATACGCCCTAACAGCTATAATATATCTGCACATTTTCACAACTACCACCTTTTCAGTCAAGCATTCTTTTCACTCCTCACTCCTGCTTACCTGCTCAATATAAACTGTGAATTCAGTCATTGTGCTGTCACACATTTTGCATTGCATTCATGCAAACATGATGACCAATGTGTTATTAGTCAATAGTACTGCAACCAGAGCTGTTGCTGGCTTGTCTAGTCCACAGTGCTTGTCTATGATGTAGTACCCTACCCCAAAAAGAGAAAACAAAACTTTGGATTTTACTGCAGGCAGATGCATGCTCTCTCATCTTTTGAGGAGAAAAAGAAAAGACTTCAAGAAAAGAGTAAAAAAGAACTTCAACTATTTTTTAAACTATAGAAAGCCAATTGGCTTAACCCACATAAACTGCAGAAGAAATACCAGAGCCGAAAAAAATGCAGGAACTGCACTACTCCATTGTGCCCCCTAATAGTTTGCACCTGGGGCGACTGTCCCCTTCATTCTGCCCTTGTTATGCTTCTGATTGCATAGGCTTACTATCATTTGGTTGAACAGTATTTGACTGAAAACTAAATGTTTGAAAGAATTAGACGGAAAAGCAATTGACTGAAAACCCACTTGATTGAAACCCATTTGACTGAAAACCTAGATGACTGAAACCCTTTTTACTGAATCACATATCATTGCAAATATTCAGTATAGGAATATACAACATAAAATAGTGTTTTTGCAGGGAGACAAGCCCCTCTGCCCCACCCCCTTAATTTATATGCTAACTCTGTGGCTGCACAACCACTTGAGAAAAGAAAAAAAAACAGCATACACAATCAGAGTTGCTGAACAAGCACAGATTCACTGGAGTTTTTTTTCTCAAGTGGTTGTGCGGCTGTGGAGTTAGTATATGTAATTAAGGGGGGTGTGAGGGGAAAAGCGCTATTTTATGTTGTATTTTCTTATGCTGAATACTTTCAGTGATTTGTGATTAAGTAAATGGGTTTTCATTCAATTGCTTTTCAGTGAAATGGGTTTTCAGTCAATTCCTTTTAAGTCAGATAGGCTTCAGTCAGTTACTTTTTTGTCAAATTCTTTCAAACATTTGATTTTCTGTTGAGTAGTCTTTGGGAGTCTTGAATTTAGTAAATGCTGGATATGGAGAAATGCAGCTCTCCAACTTGTAATTTTTTTATTTTTTTTTTTTTTGCTGTATCAGAACTTATTTCTAGTAACAATGAATCCCAGCAGAGGTGAGATTATACAAGGTATCATTTGTGTCTAATTCTTTAAATGTCACATACAGGATACCTTTATTTTAGTTAACAGTAATCATGCTAGTATTCAAACAACAATGCATTAACCTTATTTGTACTAAGTACAAGTGAGAAGTTAGATAACATTTTACAGAGCAAGATGCATATAGATTACAACAAGGAATTCAGAGAGACAGACTGAAAAAAGACCTCTATACATGCATTTTAGAGACTCTATGTATCATTCAATGTATTTCAAAGCTTAACTCATTTCAACTGGGGGTAGTTTAGTGCTCAGAAATCCTGCAGTACATCTCAGTCTTTCATTTCCATTTTTTTTTTGCCATACATAATTAAACCAGTTCTGTAGTCTTTTTTCCTTTTCAGGTTTGCATAGTTTCAGAAAAGAATTTGCCTTAGCATTCATGACGTAGGATCAAACTCACTTGTTCTGCAGTTTTATGTGTTAGTCTTTGCTCGCAATATTAAGTCATGAGATGGAGTCCTGTTTAGGTTAGCAACATGATATAAATATTGCATAACAACTAAAATGAAACTGTTTTCTAGAATTAGCTGTTGGAAACATCTTTATGTGAAGCTCAAGTACATTTTGACTACAACACTATTATCAACTGTTAAATAGTTCTGTTTTTGGCAAACAAATCTTCCACTGTTTTCAATGTAAGTGTTGAAAATTAAGAACAATAAGTAATACTAGAAGATGCTTGACGTGCCTCACCAAGTCCACAAAGGGTCAACTGACAGTCATTGATGAATGAGTAAAACTGCTATTCCTTTCATGTAATTAAGGCAAAACCACATCTTTGAATCATCATTGGCATCAACCTCCTTTCTCCCATTTTGAACATTGGGTCAGGCTGTCTCATCAGCAGTGATCATCACCTAGAGCCAATATTCACATCACCAGGTGGCCCAACCCCCTTTGAATATCTAATAAAAATCTGCAATTTAGCTACTTTGATTGGATAAGATTTAAAGGCACCAAGAACTTCCCATATTTAGCACAAATCACAGACATTCAGTATAGAGGACACTGACACTATTTCCATAGGCAGACTAAGAAACTGACACTATTTCCACAGGCATACTAAGAAATCACTGATTCATGCAGAATTCTCAAATAAGCTGTCTGCTTTATTGTGCTTTGGGCACAGAATATTATTGGGACACAAAGTGTACTTTGGGAGATAGAATAAAAAATTGTACTAGTATGGCAGCTCTTATTAGTTATTTTGGGTTTGTAATAAATTGCAAAATAACATGCAGAGTTAAAGGAATACTGAGACATTAGTACTACACAGAAAATAAAGATATGGTGAAATTATATTCATTTTTTCAGTTCCGGGTGGATTTTTTTCTTTTATTCTTGCTGGTTGTCATCTGTTTCTGTATGTGAATATGGAAGCAAACATAACTGTGACAGAACTGATGCACTGCACTTTGAAGACACATAAGGAAATGTTACAGCACTATGGGAAAGCTCTCTTATCTACAGAATGATGGCCTTCAGTATTACTACAAGCTTCTCATTCTAAAAGAGACCACATGGAGGGATGGTGCTGTGGAATAGGAAAAGCTGATATCTATAATATGAAGTGACTGATTCCAAAAGCCTGGCCCCCGAGAGCTCTTCAGTAGGTTGAGAATTATAGAACACAAGTATCATCTTTCTCCCACGGGACTGGGTAATCTTTTTCTGCTGTATTAAAACACCCAGTATAGACGAATAGCCTTTGTTCAGCAAGCATTGCAAGTTTAGTGGATACATACTGACAAATCTGCAGATATGAGGAATGTCACTGACATCCTTGTACTTTAGTTGTATACTGATTGATAATAATTGGATTGGACATTAAAAAATCCTCACTACCTGTTGGCATCATTTCCTTTAATTTCTGATACAGATAGTGAGGAAGGCACTAAAATATAGCTTGCTGTCAACAATGGGAAAAAAGCAAAAATGCTTAAAGGAAAGGTAAAGATTACACAAGGAATGATTGTGTAGTGTAAGGATCATTTGGCTGGAGGCTTGGGCCTTAAGTTCAGTGGAGGAGTTAAAAAATAATAAAAATAAAATTTCTCTCGTGTATTTCTGCAATTACTTACATAAATATAAGTTGACATATGCTTGATGATTTGTCCTAGAGCATTAGCTAACAAAACACTCCAAGCTGGTAATTCTTTGTTGTTTTATTTATATACACATGATTGCTTCCTTGGTCAGCCAGAGCTCAGAGCCCCATCAGCTTTAACTTCTGAGAAGAAGGTGTTGAGCAGGAGAGGTCCCAGCAGTGAGCACTAAGATAATTCACTGCTGACAGGTCTTTTAATGGAAGTAGCTTCAACCGTTTTGATTTCCTGTATTCAACCTGTGAGCCAGATGGCAATCCAGCAGGTGATATAGCAGTTGATTCCTACTTTAAGTTCTTCTACAATGCCAGAGTGGGAGATTTTACCAAAACACTTTGCCAGGTCTAGATAGGTGGAGTGCACCGTTTTACCCTCATCTATGCCTTTGGTGACCTTTTCAAAAAAGCCCACCAGGCTGAGTAAACATAAACTGCCTTTCATGAATCCAAATTAAGATTGGAACATTTTTGAGGAAATTCACTATGTCCTTATTGATTAGTTCATTGATAATTCTTTCCATGGCTTTGCACATGAGGCTGGTCAGACTTACGGGCCTATAATTTCCTGGGTCAGTGGAAAATTCTCTCTTATGCATGGGAATAACTGCTGCTCTTCTCCTTTCACATAGTACAAAACCCATATGGAGGTTAAATGAATATTAAATGCACAGCACTGCTCAGCTTCGATGTGATATTCTGTAACTATCAGAAGTCAGGTATAATCAGTTTTCCAAAGGGCATCATGTAGCTTTTCAGTAGCTCACAGCAGAGTAAACAAAAACAGTGATGGAGGTAATAACGCCCTTAACCACTTTCACCCGATACTATACATGACTATCATTGTTTTTTGATATCATTACACTGCTTTACATTTTCGACTTGTGTGACAACTGAAGGGACATGCTAAGGGTAGCAGAAAGCTCTCCCAAAATAATTTTTTAATTAAAGCAACATGCTCATATATTACTTGTGATTATCCAAGTTAGACTGCAAACATTCTATATGCCCAGAATATAGTTTTATTTGCAATGATGCCTTTTTGGATCAAGTTCTTTGCAAGGGAGTTGTGATGTCTGTACTCATTGCCAGTATGGGAGTTGTGCCCCTCCCCCATTAATTTCTAACTATACTACCTCTGAGGTTGCACCACCTTGAGAAAAAAGGAAACACCTCCATAAGCTGATGCATCTTTGATATCAGTATAGTTAACAATCACAGGTGTAGTGAGAGAGCCTCCACATTTGGAAGGACCTGAAAAGAATATGTTTGATGGAGAACAAATCATATGGCTGTCCCAGTAAAGTAAGTCTGTGGGCATTTGTTAGCATGATGCTGAATTCAGGCAGACAGTCTGTGATATTCTCTTACAGACACTTATTTTGAAAGTCTTTACTAAAGGAACACAATAAACCTAAAGCAGAGTAGATGTATTTAATAAATGTGTTTTGTGTTATTGCTAAAGTTTGAAAATGGGATCTTGGAGCACACATGGATGCAATACACACCACTTTAAACCAGAAATGAATATAAAGTATTCATTGCAGGAACAAGAATCAGTTAGATGTTGCTGCTATTCTTTCTCCACATATGATTCCCTTGGAAAAAAAAACACTGTGAAGAGAAGGGACAGTTATAGCATTCTTCATAACCCATCAGTGGAAAAATGAGGAGAGGGTTTGTGATATTCATTATTTTCCCTTCAGTAATCTGTGGCTTTTGAATGACACAAATGCATTGGTGTCTATTCTAATATCCCTAGATAAACAGTTCTCATCTGCAGAGATTTTACTTTTTTTGTGTCCATTTCCTTTTACTGCTATATATTCCTCACCACATAGTGCTCATTACTACTTCTTTATGCTGCAGTAAAGTAACAATAAGAATATAGTGATGCAGGATTATGGGAACAAGGCAGACAGCAAGGGACAGACAAAGTGGCATTGAAGAATAAGGAAGTAGATTACAAATTAGATTAAGATATCAACATATTCTGAAATAAAAATAGCAGGCAAAGAATGGTAAGGCCAAACAATCCTTAACCAATAACAATACTCAAAGAAAGAAACGCCGCCTGCTGCAATAAAATAGCTAAATCTGCCACCAATCCCATAGGACCCATCATTGCCGTACCTTAAAGCAATTAAACTGGTTTGGATTGCACAATTGTCTAACATATCCACAACTAACTGCAGCACACAAATTCATTCATCCAGAAAAATACCCTGCACTACAAAACGTATTACTGCCCTACTGTCCAGCAATTCTTATTACTTCCAAATAAGTCAAATACTGTTGCAGGAGACTTGCTGTACTAAACTCTGGAATAGTAACCCAACAAAAATAAAAACTCTCCAACAAAGTCATTAGTTTTAAACCACTGCTTAACAGCATCTTAACCAATCCTGGTCCTGCACATGCTCATCACAAGGTTAAGACTTTGTGCTTACCTTATGATACTCTTCAAACACTCTCCTTAAACAGAATACTTTCAACCTTTTACTGAAATGACAAAACAACTTTTATTCATAACTGCTGCCTGTACAATTCATTAAGTTGCACGTGGGCTTTCTCATTAGTAACTTCCACCTCTGTAAAATCTCTGAATGTATAAAGGTAACTACCATTTGTGTATAAATGTAAATAGAAATCTAACTATTCTGTGTTTAACTGGAACTTACTATAATAGTATAATGCAGTGTAAGCAGGCCTCCACTGAAAATGGATATTACCCATTGGGCTTTCCCGGTAAACAAAGGCAAAATAAATAAACCACTCTCACATTTTATGTTTCTGTGTTACACTGTAGAATGTGGGGATTACAAAAGGAAAAGACAGGCAGAGAATGGCAAAATAAAGTTTTTTGTTTATTTGTTTGTTTTTGTGATCTTTCAGTCCATTCAGCTTAATTCGACCTCAAAGAAAGCTGTGAGGGTTCCCCACCATTTCAGATGCTATCCTTCACAACTTGCAATGAAATGTGTACACATTTTCCTGTACATTTTTTTTATCATTTTGTTATTTCCAAAGCTGGCTGTTTCCTATGGTGATTTGTTGCATATCATTTCATTCTGCTCTAAGATGCATACATAATGTCTACTGTCCAATGACTAACGTACATTAACATGCATATTTGGTTCATGAAACCTGTCTGCAATATGAGGAAAGCATCCCTACCATGTGGAAAATATATTTTTTCCTTGATGAAACGAAGAATCAAAATTTCTTTATCTGGCTGACCAAGGAAGCAATAATGTGTATATAAATAAAACAACAAAGAATTTCCAGTTTGGAGTGTTCTATCAGCTAATGCTCTAGGAAAAATCATCAAGCATATGTCAACTTATATTTATGTAAGTAATTGCAAAAATACACATAAGAGATGAAATTTATTTTTATTATTTTTTAACCCATCCACTGAACCTAAGGCCCAAGCCTCCAGCCTTACACTACACATTACTTCCTTATGAAATCTTTTCCTTTCCTTTAAGCAATTTTGCTTTTTTCCCATTGTTGACAACAAGCTGTATCTTAATGCCTTCCTCACTATCTGTATCAGAAATTAAAGGAAATTATGCCAACAGGTAGTGAGGATTTTTTAATGCCCCATCCAATTATTATCAATTAGTATACAACTAAAGTACAAGGATGTCAGTGACATTCCTCATATCTGCAGATTTATGTTAGTATGCATCCACTGAACTTGCAATGCTCGCCGTACAAAGGCTATTTGCAGATAACGGTAAGCTGTGTAGTTATCGAATCTCCAAAAGTCAGCCATCGTGCAGGAAGGCTTATCCCAAACAAATACCTGGTACCATAATCATGTTCTAAAGTTAAATGTCAAAAATGCATTATTGCATCCTTTGAGAAGTCAACTGCCCTGGGGAACTACCACACTGATAATACACCCCTAAGAGTTGACCCAGTTGTTCGGGATCTTGGAACTTATGCAGACATTGACCTAACTTTTGACCAACATGTGTCCACTGTGGTGAGGAAATTCTTCTATATTGCACAGCTCATTAGCAGAGGAATTGCTTCTAGGTCCAAGGATGTCATCCCATTTTACCCAGCTCTCATAACGCCAATCATTGAGTATAATGTCCAGGTGCTTGCAGCAGCTGGAATGCCCACAGAGATACCTTAAAAAAGGAAACTAGGCCTAAACAATTTGCCATACAGGGACCTCCTCAAAGCCCTGTCACTATACTCAGTCTCTTACAGACTGCTAATAGGTGATCTGTGTCTGGCATACGAGGCAACCTCTAATCCCATACTGATGAACCTGCTACACATAAGAAGGTCAAATGGCACCATTAATACTTGCCCTACAGATCTAAACTTGTTCTAGAACATCAACAGAATGGTTTGTAGGGACAGGTGTATCTCACAGGGGATACTGTTACTATGGAACAGATTCACCATACCTGTAAAACAAATCTCAACCTTGTCCAACTTCAAATGCAACTTGGATCTATGGATGGGTAACAGGAAATTTACCCCAGGACTTCCCCATACTACTACTGGACAGAGGCAACTCCTAAATGATTTAACTCATGACTGGGGACTTTTTAAATACATATGGTATGATCAGAGTTATTACAGTAAACCAAAGGGTAAAAGGTCACACAGAGAGACCATTCAGTAAAAACTGCAATAATAACCCAGCCAAGGTAGAGTTAATGTCATGAACATTCAGAAACTATGTAGCTGAAATACTTGCTGGTCTTAAGGGGTCATTTGCATATATCCCATGGGCCTCTATTACAGGAGGTTTAAGGTATCACATAGTGAAATCTCTAGCTTGGCTGGGTTTTATTTACTACCCCTAGAGATAATATAGTCAATGAATGGGTAAGGTGAATCTAAACATTAAACAATATGGATAGTTCCAAGCACCAAATGGGAAATTTGACAAGGCTTTACCTAGTACTTATAGGTTCATAGGTTCATACTAGGCTATCTGCCCTAGGACATTTATAAGCCTAGCCAGAGTATGTTTGGCTTTCGCCACCCATTTAAATTAATTTTGCTATGCCCTTTTTCGAAGTTAGTATACTGTGCCTCTGTCTAACAGTGACACAGAAGTGATACCCCGGGTAAACCTACGATCTCCCATCCACTCATCAAGATTCCTCTTGAAGAGAGTCAATGAGGGACTCTGCCTAACCTGGACTGGGATTTTATTCCAGAGTGGGGGGAGCCTCTGGGTTATGAATCTGTCCCTCCAGCATGTCCTATTTATTTCAGTGCTGAGGTTCAAGTCTCTCGAGCGTAGCTCGATGGGATTTGGATTTTTTGAGGTGCAGCATGTCCCTTAATTCCGGGTTGGACATGACTTTATACGTCAGGCACAGATCGCCTCTGAGCAGGCGGTATGCCACTGAGTAGAGCTGGAGTTTCTTTAACCGGGCAGCAAATGGCATCTGTTTGAGCCCTTTGATCCTCTTGGTGAGGTACTTTTGGGGTCTTTCCAGTTGCTGCAGGTGTTTGGTAAGGTACATTCCAAAAGGGGCATTGTACTCGATTATGGACCTGATGAGGGATGAGTAAAGAGGCACAATGACCTCCCCTGATCTAGATGTGAATCCCTTCATGATTAGGTGGGCTATATAAAATGTTTTTCTAACCACTTTGGCCACGTGGTTGTCAAATGAGAGATTGCTATCAACTTGGGTCCCCAGGTCCCTAATTACTTCTTCTGTACTTAATGGATTACCACCTATGTGGTAATTTGTGGGCACTTTGTTTTTGCCAAAGGGGATGACTATACACTTTTGGCTTAGCTTGAGGCCATGGCTCTGGCACCAGTTGTCTGTTTCTATGAGGCCCTTTTGGAGGATGCTTGTGTCGGCTGGAGAGTTGATTATGGTGCCCAGTTTGCAGTCATCTGCGAACTTGGTCAGCCACAGTCCTTCTGTGTTGGCCTGCACCTCCGAGAAATATATACCGAACAAGAGAGGTCCCAGGACTGAGCCTTGTGGGACGCCACTTGTAACTGGTTTGGAGTCTGACATGGCTCCAGAAATTCTAACCATGTGGGTTCTGTCCTTGAGCCAGTTTGCAACCCATCTAGTGACATAGGGGTTTATATTTAAGCTGGTGAGCTTATCTATAATGCCCGAGTGGGGTATTGTATCGAAGGCTTTTGCGAGGCCCAGGTAGGCTGTGTGGGCCACCTTCCCTTCGTCAATGGCCTTGGTGATGGTTTCAAAGAAGTCAACCAGGTTTAAGAGGCAGGATCTGCCCTTAACAAAGCTGAACTGGGTAGGATCCAGTGTCTGTAGGTCCCCAATATCTTTATTTATGAGGTCCATGATGATCCTTTCCATAGCTTTGCAGACCAAGCTAGTCAGGCTTATGGGGCGATAGTTTCCAGGGTCCGTTGAGGCACCACCTTTGTGGAGAGGGACCACTGTTGCTGTACGCCACTCTTTGGGTACATATCCTGTAGTAAGGCTGAGATTGAACAGTAGTTTTATGTTTGGGTTTAGCTCTTCTTGGAGTTCATGTAGGACGCAGCCCGGGACACCGTCTGGTCCCATTGATGCTGTGTTTTTTGCTTTGGAGAGGGTGGCTCTTACCTGAGCATCAGAGATGTCAGGGGGGCAGCACTCTGCTGGGATAGATATTTGCCCTTTGGTGGGAGGGGAGAAGTTTGCGCTGAACCTGTCAGCTAGGATGTTGGCAATGTCTGTGGGTTCAGTGTATTTTTTGTCATTTTGGAATAATTCTGAGCATATCTGAGAATTCCCACCCAGGTTCCTAACATAACTAAAGAAAGCCTTGTGATTATCCTTAGTGTCCTGTGCAATTTTTCTCTCGAAGCTGGCCTTAGACGATTTTATGAGTACCTGTAGTTTTTTGCTAATACTGATCAGAGATGCCTTTCCTTTTTGGGATTTTGCTCTATCATGTAGTAGCTTCCTCCTTTTATTGTATAGTTTGTTTATGGCTGGGGTCCACCAGACAGGACGTCTGCCTTTGGAGGATTGGGTCTTGGTTTTATTTAGGATTGCATGATCCATGCATTCCTGAAGGTGTTCATAGAATGCATTTATAAAGGTTTCTGCGGTCTGGGCCAGATTTTCCACAGGCCCGGGGGCTTTGAAGGATTCCACCGCAGTTTTGAGGAGCGTGAAATTTGCTTTAGAGAAGTTTTTCACTGTGGTTTTCTGGGCAGGGGGTGGGGTCGGGATGGGAATATCCAGTTGGATTAGTTTATAGTCTGATCTTACCAGTGAGGGATACACTTCTGGTCTGGAGCATAGAGTCCCCATGTTGGTGATGATCAGGTCCAGTATGTTTTCTCCTCTTGTGGGAGTGGTAACAAGTTGTTCCATAGCATTTGAGTTTATGAATTCTAGGAACCTTTGGGCTAGGGTGTTGGCGCTAGAGTAATGCTCCCAGTCTATGTTTGGGTAGTTGAAGTCGCCCAGTATAATGGTGTTTGGAGAGACCTTCATATTTTCCAGTGTTCTCAGGAAGGCCGAGTGGGGTTCCTGGGTTTGGGAGGGTGGTCTGTAGCAGGCTATAAACTGGAAGGCAGTTTTACCCACTGTTAGTTGCACATGGATAGTCTCTGATGCTTCGTGCTGTGCCACCAACCTGGAGGTGTGGGTATCTTTGATGAATATTGATACTCCCCCTCCTTTTGTAGTTCGGTCCAAGTTTTGGGACCAAAAAGCATGGTATGAGGTATAACCTGGTAGTGCTGGGGTGTTCTTGGGAGCCCTGAACCAGGTTTCTGTTACTGCACAGATATCGATGTTCTCAATGCTAAGGAGAGTTTTGAGTGCATGCATCTTGAGGTTTAGACTTCTGGCGTTGAGTAGCATTACTCTTAGTTTCTTATCCCTTGTGATACCTATGGAGGTGGGTTTGTCTTTTGAGCCTTGCCTAAAAAGGCACTATGGGGGTAGCAAGAGCCTTTGCCAATATCCGAAAGCCCAGGGGTGACAGGTGCAAGCCGTCCTTAGCGAAGCATCCTGGCTTGTCGAGCATATCATCCCAGGCTGACAAGCATTGGATCCCCTTTGAATGACACCAATGCTTAAGCCAGTTGTTGAAATTGATCATCTTGTCTTCATATTGTGGCATCATTCTTGGTGAGGGTAAGATGCTACTCAAGGTCAGGGTCATACCAGCCTGGGCTACATGCTCAGAGAGCTCCTCTATGTCTCTTTTCATGTAGTCCAGGGAGGTACATCTCTGGTCATTCACACCAGCATGGACAATGACTGATCCTAGTGCCCGACAGGCTGCTCACCGTGACCTTCTCCTTGTTCAGCCTGGTGAGCGGGACGTCAGTGTGCCTGATGATAGAGTCACCTATTACAAGTGTATTAGGTGTGTTGTTTAGCCTTAAGGGCTGTGACTGTTTGTCACACTGGCTTTGTGAGATATGTGTTGCATGTGTTTTGTTTTGGGGTAGCGGTTGCTTGGGTGTCTGCTTTGGAGGTCTCTGCTGCTTAGGCAGATCTTTATTTAGAGCCTCCGAGTATGTTTTTGTGTGATTATGTGTTTGGTTTGCTGTCGTGGTAGGTCTGTGTGAGACTGGAATTGTAGTGAGTGTGGTTTCCTTCTCCTTCTGACTGGTTATGCCAGTACTGAGTTGAGAGAGCTTAGCCTCCAGTTTGGCTATATGGTTGCATCTCTCACATGTATTGGAATTTGTTGGGAGGAGGAGAGGGTTGTCTGTTTACATGAGGCAATTGTAACATTGCCTCAAGATTCCCAGATTCACCAGCTGGACCGGAGAGGAGATTGACAACTGACCTTTGGACATGCTAGAATAGTATTGGGAATTCCTTTATAATTGAAAACAAGGGCCAATGGGGAACAAGGTACTCAAGGGGAGTTTGTGAGGGTGTAGTGCTTTTAATTTTTTAGTGCTTAGTGAGGAAGTGCCAGATAACTTAAGTACAATGTATTACAGGTAACTTAAATGCAAAAACGACAAACAGTAACTTTCTTTCAAGTGAAACAAGGAAATAAGTACAGTAAGCAATGCAGATATCACTAGGGATCCACAGAAGCGCTGAAAAGTCTATGAATATATGAACCTATTAAACCTTAGAGGGTATTAGGTATGAATTTACAGGGGGAGATATATAATGTTAAAAATATGAAAATAGTGTAATAAACAAACTGTGACATAAGAGAATGGGCTACCTAACAGTTTTAAAATGACAGACAACTTAGTTGATATTAAAAGGCTACTGGTCAGTTATATGGGAGATCATGCTTACAGTTTAAGGTGATAGCAGGAAATCTAAAGTTTATCTCTGCAACTAAAGGTCCTGGTTTTGTGAAAAAAGCCCTAACATTTACTAAGAAATACTTAACTATCTTAACTGCTTATTTTGCTATAGTGGTCTTGGTTTATAACCAATTTGCCTTTGGCTTATGCTTGTATTTGAAAGCCTAATAATTATCATGATTATGTGAAGGAAGCTCCCTTACTGCTTCTATAGGAAATGGAATTCTTCTGTCATTTTTCAAAAATAATGTACTGTGAAACAGTACAACAAGGTATTGAAATGAATTTCCATGACAGTGTTCATATGAATAAGATGGATGAGCTTTATTTAACTGTTTCACCGCTCGCACAATTAGAACAGAACAAAGTCAAGAAATTAAAGAGAGATCTACTTGACTTTAAAAAAGGCAATATTTTCACCTGGCCTAAGGAAAGCCTTAACAGTAGAAAACAAATGAACAATCTGTCAACAGGGAACAAAGGGGTGTGTCTTGCTGATAAGTGAAAACTGTTGAATGCATTGATAGCACTCCCACTGCAGTAACCGAGGCTACTGTTAATATGAACTCAACAACTGGCAATAAGCCAAAAGTGATTGTAGCCTCAGATAATATTCCTTTAGGAGCTAGACCAAAGGAGAGCTCAAATATGCATCCATTTTTTTCCACACTTCCTCTACTAGTGAAATCATCGATAATACAACCTTATTCACGCTCCCGGAGTCGGGAGAGAAAGAGAAGGAAGTTCTCAGTGGAAAATTAAGTGAAAACATGACAGATTTAGTGACTAATTTAAGTAATTATACACTAATGGAAGCTCAATTAAGTCTTCTGAACAAAGGTGTTACTTTTATTCCTGCAGCACCTTCTCTTATTAGTGATGTATTAATGAATTTGAGAATGTTTTGTCGAAATGTGATGATAAAGTCAATTTTTGGTAATAAGGCTGACTATAATGTCTCTGAACTATGAAGACCCAGTGATTTTATACCACAAAACAGTCCGTTGATTGACACTTTTTTAAGAGTTTGCCAACAAGAGATTGTAGAGGCATTAAACAAAAAGCATAACTGCTTTTAAAATCTAATACAACCTGAATTCTTAGCTTTAAAGGAATTACAGGGAATGTCTACTCTTGTTATATCAGCAGCTGATAAGGGAGGTGCAATTGTTGCAATGAACCGTGATGGTTATCATACCAGAATGGTGAATATGTTAGATGATGAAAAAACATACAGAAGTATAAATAAGTTACAAGTGAATGGTATGATATCCAATGTTAATGCTGTCTTAAAAGAGTTATACCTTAGTAAAAAAATCAATGAGATGTTATATGAATATTTAATGGTGATGCATCCACGCATTCCAATGATTAAAGGACTGCCAAAAATTCATAAAAGCAAAGAGAATCCACCATTACGTCCCACAGTGGCCAGTAAGGGATGGTTAACTGAACGTCTGTCGGCACTTATCAATAAACAACTACAGCAGATTTTATTAGAAAGGATCGTGGTTCTCAAAGACTCTGAGCACTTCCTTAGAACACTCCTTAATTGTACACGGACTATTACAGACTGGACACCTTTTCTATTAGTAGCTTATTTACTGTCATTCCAAATTGGATTGAATTGGAAGCTGTGCGGAAGATGTTATCCAACATACAAGAAGAATTATCAGTCAACAAAGATGTGATATCTATTCTCCTAGATTTGGTCTTGGAGAACAATATTTTTATAAATGATGACATATTTTGGCAGAAGTGGGGGGTTGCCATGGGCACCCCCTGTGCCAATAGTTATGCAAATACAGTATTACTGGACTGGGAAATGCATCACATATTAGATAATAATCCATTCTGAACTAATATTATATACTATGGAAGGTTTGTGGATGACCTGTTTATACTATGGAATGGTTCCAGTGAAGAAATGATGAATTTTTTTCATTACCTGCAAGAGACTGCAAACTTTTTGAAGTTCATGATGCAGTCATCTAAAGAAGAAATAAACTTTTTGGATGCACTAATATCTTTACATCCCCAGGAAGGAATTTTGATGACTGTATACCAGAAACAGATCAAGAGAAATAATTTATTGGATCGACACAGTATGCATCCTCAGCATGTCCACAAAAATATTATTAAAGGACAAATGTTGAGACACTCCAGACTAAATACAAGGGACACAGATTTTATGAAGACAAGTGAACAGTCAGAAATAATTTTAAACAGAGGGGTTATAATGAACTGGAAATATCTGAGACCACGAGAGAAGTCAACAGTTTACGTGAGACCACTGGGAAACCTTATTATTGTGAAAGATTTATGATGGATAACAGTAATGCTTTAAATCAAACTACAACAAAGGAGCAAAACAATATGAGAACTAGACTTATTTTAACATATGCTACTGACACCAATTTAATTTGCAACATAGTTAAAGCTAACTGGAAAATATTGATCAGCGACAGTTTAGTGGGAAGCATAGCAGGAGGAAAACCTTCCTTTTCATTTATAACAGAGAAGAACATTAAAATAGAAGTTATGTTCTTACCATAACGTTCCATGTTAGTTGTCTGGATGATATCCCACAATGCAAGATAACCCCAGCTTATGATAGTAACAGTATAAAACAGAATAACTATAACAGAGTCCACCTCTAACAACAGGGAGAAGAAGGGTGACCTACATCCTGAAACAAGAAATATGCATAATAGCATATAGCTAAGAAAGAGGTGGTAGAAAGAGAGGTCACGATCACAACTCCTCTAGGTCTGTCCAGGCCAGGGGAACAGACTCCTGAGAACAGTGGAACCAAAATTAGCTCTATGCCTAGAAGCTAAATCCAACTTATAATGGGAAATAAAGCTGCACAAATGGTGTCAATAGGCAGTCTGTCTTGGAAGGCTAGAGAAGTAGCCAAAGCTCTGGTGGAATGGGCTTTAGGTTTATTAGGCAGTTTTGGTGTCTAATCTCATAAACAAGGGTAATCAGAGATGTTAGCCATCTGGATAAAGATACCTTTGAAACTGGAAGTCCAGGAGACAAACAGCTGATCAGATTTTCTGAATAGTTGTCCAAGTAGTACCTTAATTGACGATGAACATCCAGGTAGGGTAATTTTGTTCAGACCTATTTGAATACTGGAAAAAACAGGGAGGTCAATGCATTGGTTTAGATTTGATGTTGAAACCACCTTAGGCAAAAGAAACTCTGTCCTTATGAAACACAAGGTAAGGAGAACTGAGTGCTTGAAGTTCTGAAATTCTTCTAGCTGATGTGATAGCCACCAGAAAGAGAGTTTTCCATGATAATAACTTTAAGGAACATGAAGCTGCAGGTTCGAAGGGGAAAGAATCAAAGAAGCAAGAACTAAATTTAGGTCCCAAGGAGAAGGAGGATTTCTTACAGGAGGTCTGAGAAGAAAAACTCCTTTCAAAAAGGCTTTGCAGAGTTTGTGGGACATTAGGGCAGATTCAGAAATACCCACATGGAAATTAGAAATAGCTGCCAATTGAACCTTAAGAGTAGATGGAGATGAACCTGCATGGAAGAGTTCAGCTAGAAAATCAAGGACTAGTTGGATGGGAGCGGTGAAAGGATCTATGTCCTTTCCTTGTGCCCAATATGAGAAGACTTACTCAAATAAATCTTTCGAGTGGAAGATTTATGGAAGCTATCAAAATATCTCTAACAGAGTGAGATAATTGAGGAAGCCTGGCTACGGTTGGAAGTGGAGGAACCAAGCAGTGAGGTTCAGAGAGTGAAACTGACCCGACTGATGGATCAAAAGATCTGGAACTAGGTCCAGATTCCACGGTCCCAAAAGAAATCGATGTAGAAAGGGGAACCACACTTGTCGAGGCCAGTAAGGAGCAATGAGGATCAATGAGGCCTTCTGGGCGATAGCTTTCTGTATTACTTGAGAGATCAGTGGGAAAGGAGGAAATGCATATAGAAGTCCCGGGCCAAACTTGCTCTGCTGGGTTGGCCTGGTAAAGGGAATAGAGTGAAGTACTCTCTGCACTTGCTGTTTTGGGGAGTAGCAAAAGACCGCAGCAAGGCTGACCCCACTTGAGAAATATCTCTCTCACTACAGAGTCTTTCAGAGACCACTCGTGAGGCATGAGAATAGCTCTGCTCAACTTGTCCGCAATGTGATTGGACTTCCGGGATGTATCAGAAAACGCTGAGAAGAAATCGCCCATTGCCACAGTCTGAGTGCTTCACACAGGGGTATGATCTGGTTCCGCCTTGTTTGTTGATGTACCACACTACAGACATATTGTCTGTCTGGAATCGCTCCCAAGGGAAGAGAGTCTTGAAGGGCTTGCAACGCTAAAAGCACTGCTCTCATCTCCAGAACATTTATGTGCAAGTGGCATTGTGCCCTGGACTGTCCTGCCCTGATAATGCCCCCCACCCGATCAGGGAGGCATCCGTTGTCAGAGTAGCAACCGGAGGAGGTGGAACAAATGGTCTCCCCAACAGGAGCTGGGGAAGACATCCACCACATGAGATGCTTTTGATCATAATGGTGTGAGACATTGGAAGTTCCTGGTATGACCATTGAGAAAAAGCATCCACTGAAGGATCGCCATGATTCCCAACACTTTTAGAACTAACCTGGCCTTGGCTCTGTTGTTGTTGAGAAGAAGAGACACCAATTTTGAATGTCTGATATCCTTTGGTTCGTTAGTGTTGCAGACATGTTTACAGTATCTAAATTCAAAACAGACTTTATTTATTGAGATACCCAGTTCTTGACAGACGAAAAGTGTAATCTCTGGCCATCAAAAGGAGATGCTTGGTGGGAGCTGTGAGGAGCCAGTCGTCCAAATATGGAAACACCTGGAATCCTTGTCGTCTCAGGTGAGAAGCTACCACTGCCATGCATTTGGTAAACACCGGGGCAGTGGTGAGACCAAAGGGCAGGGCCCTGAATTGAAAATGACTGGTTCCCAGCCTGAAGCGGAGGAATCTTCTGGAGTGCCTGTTCATTTTTATGTGATAGCCCTGAAGGTCTATAGAGCACATCCAGTTTCCTTTTCCCAACAGGGGAAGAATGGATTGCAGCGTGACCATCCGAAATCTTGTTTTCTTGACCGATCTGTTCAAGATACTGAGATCCAAAATTGGTCTCCAGTCCCCTGTTTTCTTTGGAACTAAAAAGAACCTTGAGTAGATTCCGGATCCTAGTTGGTCTGCTGGCACTGGCTGAATAGCTCTTTTGCAAGCAGTTTTGAAATTTCCAAAGCTGCTATATCCCTTTGAGCGGTGGAACATCTGGAAGGGATTTTTTGACTGACTTGGAAAACGAAGAAAGGGAATAGAATAACCTTCGAAATGATGGACTGTACCCATTTGTCTTGTGTCAAGGATAGCCAGGCTTCTGGGTACAGTGAAAGATGGGCAGTCAGGGATGCTGAAAGGGCTTATCGGAAAGACGCCGATTGCCCTGGTTTTGACCCCTCTGCCTCTAGGGGCGGCGTCTACCATTGTTTCTGCCTCTGGAAGTCCCTTGAGATTGTTTTTCTGGCCTTTGGGGTAAGGCCTAGAAGGAGTGGAAAACGGACTCGGCAGAAAGGGTCTTGCCATCCAGTCAGGGTTTCTTTCACTTGTGGACCAAAAAGGGATGATCCATCAAAAGGGAGTTTGTGAAAGACGCCTTGAAAGGTTCATGGAGGAGTTGGAAATAGAATTAGGATAGCCAGCTGCGTGTTCATTTTCTTTGATCAAGTCCCTTTGAAGACGAGTGAAATGGCACAGGTAATTCAGCTTAACGATAGTAAATGTCGCTGAGGAGAACATCCGCTCCGCATCTATCCATGGACCTAGATTCCTTGTTAGGTGGATGGACAGGCACTGAAGGATCAGCCAGTTCCTTCTTTGTGGCAGCTACCACCATAGCATCCACAGAGACTCCTTTTGATAAAAATTCCTTGTCTGCTGGAGCTGTGATGAATTTGGAGGGTCTCCTGGGAGTGGGGTCCACTGAATCAGGAGCCGTCCATGCCTTTTAGCAACCACCTGCATGAGGGAGGGGGACACCCAGGAGGTGGAAGATACACAGATCGTCCTCCGAAGGGTTGAGGGCTGGCCAATTTCCCTCTGTTTAAGGATCTCCAGAATGTCTGCAAAGAGACATCTTCAGAAGGGGAACGGGGAACCTCAGAATCATCCAGATCTGTGTCGGACGTGATAGACTCAGGTGAGTCAATGTCGAGGGGCTCTTCTGCCAAATCAGGAGAGGCCTCGGAAGAGGATGAAATCTCCTGAGGAGTTGGCTCTCTGCGGTCCGGGATGAGGACCCTGAGGCAGCATAGTAGAGCCAGGCTCTAACACACCCGCATGACCTCAGCACCCCTGTCAGGCAGAGCCAGAGGTCCGATTCCTCCATGGAAAAACGGAAGAGCCGACGGGAGCGAAGACACAATTGTCTCGCCCGAGGTGGAGGAAGGAGTTGATGGACGGGACAGGCACCGACTGATGAGTCGGGCTCTGAAGCATCTGGGCCAGTGCCTCAGACTTGAGTAGTCGACTCACCACCCTCTGAAGGTCATTAGAGGAATGCAGACAGCAGGGGAGAACCTGGAGCCGACAAGAGAAGGTGACAAGATCTTGTCGGCGACGATCGGTATCCGATAACCCTCGCCCGCCGAGTCGAGGGAGCCACAGAAACTGTGGACTGAGTCTGGTTGAACAACCTGAGGTCTCGCTCAGAAGCTGTTGAGACAGACAGGGAATCCTCAGGCTTCAACAAGCCTCTCAAAATGAGCTTGTTTTTCTTTCCTGCAGGACCCTGGGGCTGAAGCCATGGCAGACAGCACAGGAGTCCTGCAGGCTGTCAGAGACATTTTCTGACAGCACGCATCACAGACATAGCCTAACTGGTGAACACAAACACACACTCAAACACACCAGTTATACCCTGTCAAAAAACACAATTATAGTAAAAATATACTAAAAAAGTACAATAAGCAGTAGTACACTACACAAACACTCTCTAGGGAAGAGAAGAACTAAAAGTTCTTTTGACAAATAGAGTTTAATGAACTACACTAATTTAGGAATAATTAAACTAAAAAAGGGAAAACAAGAGTAACTTTTTATAGAAAAAGCTAAAACTTACCAGGAACCGGTAGAATAACAGATCTGAGGTAACAGCATTGTGGGATATAAGGAGCCTAGCAAGAATGAAGGCGAGATAGACAACTTAACATCAACTGTTAATGACATCGTAAAAAGTCTGATAATACAGATATGCATAGAAAAAAGGGAACATTTCCATGTATGAATTGTAGTTGCTGCAAATATATATCTAAGGAGCATTGTTTTAGAGATCCTAGAACAGGAAGGTGTTATTATTTAAGAACTTATGCTGACTGCAGAACAAAAAATGTAGTTTACGTTGCTTGCTGTCAGTCTTGAACCTCCTACTATCTGGGTAAGACAAATTGTCACTTTAGGGAGAGAATCTCAAAACACATAAGTGACCTGCATCTTAAGGACAGGAAAAATCCACTATGCAAACAGATTGTAACCAATGGGTCTCACACTTTTGTATTTTCTGTACTAGAAGTTAATAATGAGAGTTTGAGAGGAGGGGATATAATGTTATACACTGAGCAAGCTGAAATGAGATGGATTGGCTCTTTACTAGCAGACACAACTTCTGGACTTAACACCTGCTTGCCACTAAGACCGGCCCTGAGAGGGTGCTGTCTCAAAAATCAAAAAATGATTGGTTGAGCCTGATATATAATAGATGGGATAACATGGAAGTTCATTGATCTGAGGAAGGAGATTTGTTTGGTCCGAAAGCGCTAATCCTTTTCATTTGTTTTTACTTCTTTTTTACTGAAGTTGGTTAAAACTTGTTTGGATATTTTATATCATGCAGTTTTTTTGCTTTTATGTTTTATACCATGTTGGAGGAACTGTACAGTCATTTGCTTTTGTATATCATTCAACAGTTTCTCCTATTTGTGGCTTGTTCATGTTTACTATTTTCCATATATATATATATATATATATATATATATATATATATATATATATATATATATATATATAGATAGTGTATATTAAATCAGCGAACGCTTAAAATAGCGAACGCTGATTTATCAACCCTTTAAAAGTGAAAGCTGACAATCCTGAAGACATAGAACAGCGATTTTTTTCCCAGGGAAAAAAATCGCTGGGCCGTTTTTGGAACTTTGCCATTTCCTCCACCATGGTGAGATCTCGGAGTTGGTATATTTAAGTAGGGGGAGGTGTGGGAGGCGAAGCCCCCAACTTTATTTTGTGTTTTAAACTTTTTATTTTTTTTTGTTTTGTGGAACAGCGATTTATTTTTTTTTCCCTGGGAAAAAATCGCTGTTCCATGTCTTCAAAATTGTTAGCTTTCACTTTTAAAGGGTTGATAAATCAGCGTTTGCTATTTTATGCGTTCGCTGACTTAATATATATATATATATATATATATATATATATATGTGTGTGTGTGTGTGTGTGTGTGTGTGTGTGTGTGTGTGTGTGTGTGTGTAACAGATAGTAACAGATGTACAAACCATTGACCATTAGGGAAAGCTAAATGTTTTCCACAGTTCTCTGTAGTGGCTTTCTGTCAGCTGCCATCAGCTATCAAATACAATTTGACCATGTTTAATACTGTCTACATCCTGCTAATTACATGTTCCTGCTTTAAACAAGGAATTATAGGCTACCCGTGGCTTTTGTTTAAATTAATGATTGATGAGAAGAAGTTGGCATTGTTCCCATAACCAGATGTCAGGTATGATAAACCATCCACAAATGCATATGCAGAATGTTTAAAGTTCCTAGGGTATATTGACAAAATATTTTATTATGTTTCGTTTGTTTAAAAACTGTGCATATATTTTTGGTTAACCTGAGGATTGAAGGGAAATTCTGGTGCTTGAGCTGTCTCTATGAACAGACAAATGCAAATTTGAGCTATAGTATGGGAAATCCCATGAAACTTAGTGATAAAAGTTTAATCAAAGCAGATATTTGCTTCTAAATTACGTTTGTGCCTGTGAATTAAGTATACATATTAGCTGGTTGATGTATGTTTCTGTGCTTTGAATCCCATGTGTATTTACTCATCATTTTAATAACACACTGTCATAATCCAAAACTATACATAGTTTAGAAAACATCTACATTTACTCTGTCAAAAGTGACCCAGGCTCTGTTGCAGTTCTGAGCTTTCTGTTATATGATTGTCATGCTGTTTTCCTGACAGAGTGATGCTGTATTTCATTTTTTTTTGTTAAAGATATTCTTCATGGTTTCACCTTCAGCATTTCCACACTCCTTGTCTCTTTGACAGCTCATTCCTTGGCCTTTTCTCACACATTGAGAAGTCCTACCCTAGGACATAATCTGTTTTAATGTTTAACTGATTGCTAAGTTAGCTTTGTAATTGGACAGTCACCACTTAATTCCTAACAGCACCCAGTGGTATTCAGTAGTATAGGTAAATCCCAGAGTTAATGTCATTCAGTTGTACAGGTGTGATACCAAGGAAGTGGTCTTCATTGATGGGTACACATGTTCTTTATAGTCACTTGTGTGTAGTGACTGGTACAAATGTCCCCTACAGCTAGTGATCTGTCAGGATGCAGATATGCCCCATGGTAAGTGTTATACAAAGAGTGGTGCAGGTGTGCTTCACAGAAGCTTAGTGAGAGATACAGATGTGATTACCAGACAGCAGCATGCAGTGAATGGTGGTCATTTCCTACATTTGCTTTTGAACAGTGAGTAGAGCAGGTGTACCCTACAGTCAGTGGTATGCAGTGATACAGGTATATTTATCAGTGATATGTAGTCAGCAGAATGTGTATTTCACAATTATCAGTATAAACAGTGTGTGGTACAATATGTCCTATTGTAAATGATGTGCCTGCTGGTGCATGTGTCTGAAGTTCCTTGGCTTACAGTGAGTGAAATAACTGTGCAATGCACATACTTGTTTACAGTGGGTGATGCTGATGTTCCCAGTGGTATACAGTGAATGGTACAGGTGTGTCCCACAGTGGCATTTTCTGAGTTGTACACATGTGCCCCACAGTGGTGTACAGTGAGTGGAATGGTTATGCTCACAGTGGCAAACAGTGAGTAGTACAAGTATTTCTCACAGTGAGTGGTATAAATGTGCCCCATCATGGTGTACAGTGAGAGGTATAGGCGTGCTCCAGAGAGGAGTAGAATGAGTGGCACATGTATGCTTGCAGTGGTGTTCACTGATTGGTATGGGCATGCCCATAGTGACAATAGTAAGTGACACAGGTGAGGCCCACAGTGGTATATTCTGAATACTACAAGTGTGCTCTCAGTAGCTTACAATGAGTGGTACAGGTGTACTCCTTAGTGATATACAATGAGTTGCACAGTTATGCCCACAGCGATGCAGGTTTTTTTCATATGTGCCTTATGTACCACACAGTGATATATGAGTTGCACAATTATGCCCACAGTAGCACAGGTATACCTTACAGAGGCACACAATGTCATACAGTGTGTGTTTGTAGTACATGTATGTCTCATATTGGTATATGGAGTGGTATCCCCCAGTGGTTTACAATGAGTGGTACATGTGCCACACAGTAATTTAGAATGAGAGCCACAAGTGTGCGCCACAGTAGTGTAGAGTGAGTGGAACAGGTGTACCCCAAACTGGTATACCATGAGTGATAAAATGTACTCCAGAATGGTATACAGTGAGTACTATAGGTGGACCCCACAGTGGTGCATAGCTCATTGTAAATGTACCGTACAGTGGTGTACAGTATGTTATGCATGTGTGTCCCATAGTGGTGTTCAGTGAGTAGTCAGTGTGTGCACATAGTGGTGTACAGTGTGTGGAATTTGTGTGTACCCAATAGTAGTGTTTAATGAGTGGTATGTTTGTGCCCAACAGTGTTTTCAGTGTGTGTGGTGCACATTGTATTGTACATATATGCACCACTGTGTTGTACAGTGAGTGGTAGAGGTGGAGCCACAGTACTGTACAATATGCAGTTTGTGTGTGCCCCACAGTGTTGTGCAATGAGTGATATATGTATGCCTTACAAATGTATACCTTGAGTGGTAAAAGGCTGCACAAAGTGTTGTGTACAGTTGCACATATATGTCCTATAGTTATGTACAGTAAGTGGAATGTGTGTTCTCCAGTGCTTTGTACAGTGTGTGGGACATGTGTGACTTACAGCAGGGTACAGAGAGTAGTATAAGTGTGCTATATAGAGGTACACAGGTGCACAGTTATGCGCTATGTTGGTAAACAAAGAGCAGTACATGTATGCTACACAGTGCTGTACAGTGAGTAGTACATGTGTGTGCCCCAGGGATTTAAAATGAGTGTTATGTATAAGCTTCACACTGGTATATAGTGAGTAGTAAAGGTGTGCCAAAATTGGTATACAGTAAGCGGCATGTCTGTCCCACAGTGTACAGAGTCTGGAATATGTGTTCCCCAGAGCATTGCACAGTGTGTGCCACATGTGCCTCACAGTAGTATACAGAGAGTAGTACAAGTGTGCTGTGCATTGTTACACAGTTGGGTGCATAGACATGCATCATGGTGGTGAATGGTGAATAGTAGATGAGTGCCACACAGTTAAGCACAGTGAATAGTCCTGGTGTACCCATAGTGTTGTGTAGTGAGTGGCTTATATGTGCTCTACAGTGCACAGTGAGTGGTATGTACACCCAGTGTACCCAGACTACATGCACCAGAGCAACATCAAGTCTTCTCTAACAAATTATGCTGTGATGAATATTTATTGCTGATCATCTCAAGTCTTCAGAAGAAGCATCTGCTTATATGTAATAACAAAACATGTATGAACAAAGTACATATCTGAAGGAATTTATTCCCATAATCTGACAAAAATCAGGAGAGAAGCAGGAGTTCAGATTTGGTATAGGGGAAAGGAATAGCTGAAGTGAAAGAATTAATCTATTTGCATTTTGTCAGCAATACTGAATTCATGGTTCTTTTAAATGTAGTAATCTGATTTCAACACACAGTGCAAATGTTCTGGTCAGCTGTGGTGAGGACTTTGTCCCCTGTATCCCATGTAGGGGATACCCCACTGAAAGTTACAATTGACTTCAAGCTCATTAGTCCACAGAGAAAAATAAATAGTTTTCAGTAAAACCAAGGGCCAGGTTCATTAACACATACACTAAATGTATACTAAGTGTACATGATCTGTATTCAGGAACTTCCCTGCCACATTTTTTGTGCTTTCTAGTCACTCAGAAAGATTAGACTAAGAGAGTACATGAAGTCTGTACTTTGTGGTAACCTTTATTAATCCCTTTCACTATTTAATGCTGGAAGAAAATCAATAGGAAAACTAAAATTAGGAGGAAGAAGGTGTGAGTTATGTCTGTGCTGTCTGTTTGAACGGTGTACACTTAGTGTAGGTGTTAATGAATCCTAGGGCAAGCTTTTTCCTTTCTTCAGGATTTTGCTTTCAGCAAGTCTTTTTTTTGGCAAACTTTGAAGTTGATGATCTTTTCTGTGGAATATATTCTTAACTATGTTGCATTAATTTTGGAGACTGCTTCCAGCCTTAAATTCTATATAATTTCAGGGGAGGAACATTGCCAATGTGAAGCGCAACATGAAATAAAACTGAAAGGAATTTGACTTCAAAACATAGCCTGTTAAGCTCTTTATGTGGAAGATACACACAACCAGGTATTGTATTAGAAAAGTGCGTCACAGGCTGGTGTGTGCCTCAGTGATTGACAGGTGGAACGGGCATGTCGTGGTATGGAAAAGACTGCAAGTATTTTTTTTCCTTCATTTCTCCACCCCCCCCCCCAGCAAATTAAATATACCAACTCTGAGATCACACTACCTTGAGGAAAAGGGAAAACTACAAATAGATAATGAATATTCATGCCGTCATCGGTATGAATATTACTTTACTTTCACAGATTGTTGGATGGTGGGCGGGGTTTAGGTGGGACTTGCTACTGCGCATCCTGCGAGGTATGTGCTTAATACAAAGCCCACAAACCTTCACAAAACTTTTGTTTAAGTAAGTACTGAGCTGCAGTGTGCACTGTCTGCTGCTAATGTCATACTGTTTTTGCTACTGATGGTAGAAACACAATGCTAGCTTGTACTGAAAGATGCAAGTAACTGTAAAACAACACCAATATCTAGCAGTAGTGTAATTGATACTAAACGTGAAAGGGATTTTTATCTCTCAGTGTTTTGTATTGTCCTTGTGAACTTGATGACTAAAGATGCTTTTTACACTTTGAGATTTTAGGATGATTACAGTCAGGGAGAGAGGTGTACACATTTGTGAAATAGAAATGCATGTAAAGATAAAAGTAAATGTTTTAGTTGAGACATTACCCCAGATTATCTGAAATACTGTTATATTCTCTTACATTGCATGGCTGTGACAACAGAAAATGAGAAGGTGTCTAAGTAGTCCACTCTTGTATCTTTTAGTTGCCTCTGCCAAGCCCCTTGTCTTAGCCCACCACCATTCTTCTGCTTTTTTGAAGGACTCTGCTTTGTTCTGTAGCAGTTTAGGTAATCAGCTTAATTTTCCTCTACTCTTTCCATGAAAAAACACCTTTTAATGTCCAGCTTCAGCTATGTATCATTAAATTAGTAGGCATGCCTCCTTCCAAACCTCTCAAACTTTTAGTGCTACAAATCTGGACAAAGCCTGACAAAATGAGGGGACAAAATTAGGGACAGATTTTAAATATAGCTTTTATAAACTTAGAAAGTTGACATACATTTTTCTGAACAATTTGAAGTCTGAAACTGAAATGCATGTCATTATTTAGTGACTTCAGTCACTAGATTATCTCAGTGATTTGCCAGAAAATCACAAATTTTAGGAGGAACAGACCAAAAATATGAGGCAAAACTCTGGACATTCTGTGAAAATCTGGACAGTCAAGAGGTATGCTTCCCTCCCCCTCTCTCTTTCCTTTTGAGCAATATGCCATTACAGTGTTAAGTACCTTGTGTACCCACACCCATGCTCCCCCTCTTTTCTGCCTCTCAAGTCTGAGCAGATGTAGCTTTTCTAATCTCTCCTTCTAACCCCTGTTCTCCATTGTCTTTATAACCCTGGCATGGTAACCATTTTTGTACCTTTTCAACTAGCTTTCTTATTCCTGTATTGCTACCTGACTAACAGAAATACACCTGTGGCCTGACGAGGAATCTAGAGAGGGGTAGTATAACCTGTCTGGTCATAGAACCTCTTACCCTACAGATACAGCCAAGCATCGTATTGGCCTTGTTTTGACTACAGCTTTTTCAGTTTGTATATGATGGTTCATTTCAGTTGTTGCTAACATATCAATGCGTTTTTTCCTGATCTTTAATTTTCAGGGACATCTTTCCAAGTTGGTATTTTAAGTTGGGATTAGTAGAACATAATGAAGTATTTTGCACTTCCTTCCATTAAACTTTGGCTGTCGCTTCTATATCTTCTCTGCCTGTTTGCTGAGATTTTTGTAAAGGTTTGGTCTCACATCCTCCATTGTTCCTTCTGTCTCACACTGTCATAAGGACCCAGGCTGATCTTATTCTCAATGCCTTTCAGTATGTCTAATACAGACATGAAAATGAGCACTAGTTACACAACTATGCCCTGTGGTACCCTGCAATTAATCTTTGTTTAAATTGAGAGTGGCCTTCCTGACTACTATTTTTTGCTTCCTGTCATCCTGCTAGCCTTTTTTCCATTTAGTCACCCTCTTTCTCTGTCTCTAAGTACCATCAATCTGCCCATTAGTATCTCATAAGGGCTGTGACAAAGGTTTTACTGAAGCCAAGATACAAATGACTGATTTTGGGTCCTTTAACTTCCAGCATAACCCCATCATAAAACAGTGATGGTAGACTGAAAGAACCTGTTTTTTTTTTTTTGCACAAACTCATGAAACTCATTTTGATTATTGTTTTCAGTAAACATCCAGCCTTTCCCCACTGTCTTCTTTGTGACTGTCCTTTGCTAGTCAGGTTAGACATATGGCTCTGCACTGTCCAGTGTTTGTTCTAACACACCCGTTGTAAAGTGGCACCCATATATGAATATATATATTGAATATATATATTGAATATATATATATATATATATATATATATATATATATATATATATTTACACGCATATATATAGAGAGAGAACAGAAAACATACACATCAAATACAAAAATATCTATAGGTTGATTATATCATTCTAACAAAAGTAAACAAGCCATGACAAATTTAGTAACCCATAGACTGTAATGGAAATACAATAAAAGCAATCAAAGTTAACATAAATCACTCTCCAAAATATAATTTAATCATACAGTATGTCAACACACTAAATTCTGTATTATAAAACATATAATATAAAGTAACATAATATAAAAATATATAAAACATTAGACAATCTCTCCATTTTGCTTAAGTAGCAAAAAAGAAAAAGTAAAATAATTGAATGTAAGTAGTGTTAGAACCCTACATCACATTTGCCACCTAAATCAAACTTAAACAACAAGAAAAAGAAAACAAAATAATGCTTAAAAATGATTATAAAATTGGCAACAGGAATGAAGGGAAATGTGTATTAATAACCATAGTAAATGTAAATAAAATGTATGTATGTCATGAAATACAGGTAGAAGAGTCTGAAAACTACCTGTAGCAGTTAAGGGACAGTTCAATCCAATTTGGAGCTCTGACCACAGGAATTTGAGGATAACAAGCAAAAATACAATGGATGAATCCTGGACGTTTTGACTACCTGCTACTCATAAAACTTTCTCAGGACATTTAACTTAATATACTTAAAACTATATATTACGTGTGTAAATAAGAGAAAAAAATGAACATATAAACTTCTCCAGGAGTCTTGAGTTTGGTTTCAAAACTTCAGTTTTTTTTGTTTATGGGTGGCTAAATGCTGTTGTACACATACTGAGTACACATTAATGCTCTTACATGTATATACACTGTTTACAATGAGAGTGGGCAGGAAGGCAAAGGGGGAGTAAAATAAAGTGCTACCACAAAGATAACAACAAATATGAAAATAGCATCAAATATTCGGAATAGCTCAGAGAAATACTATTCCACACAGTTTTACAGAAACAGACTAAAAAAACAAACCTGACCTAAGGTAACTTGACATTACTATAGCACTCCTAGGCAGAAAAAAAAAATCATTCTACCAGAAGCACAACTAGAAAAAGTCCAAAACCATGAACAAAAATCACAAGAAACTGGAATGTAAACAAAAATGCAGAAATGAATAAATGGAATATATAAGGATATGTGGTGCAATAAATTAAGTATCAAGTACTCTCAGGTACTGAACCTTGGTTTGTAACTCATGGATTTGCCACTCATCTGGTATTCTGGGGTTTGAAAACTTAATTTGTAACTCATGGCTTTGTCACTCGTTAGAAAACTCATTCACAAAACCTGAAGTACCACACAAAGGGGATAGTGTATGACATATAAAATATCTTGTACTATGTTTACCGCCCAGGTCTTATAATGAAAAGCAAGAGTCACATACTGACTTCCCTAATACATGCAGTGCAAGATAACATCCAGTTTATCCTTTTTGGTTATGTTTCTTTTTATGTTAGAATGGAGTTTCACACTGACCTTAATGGGATACATTAACAGCTTTAATTTCTGCTGAACAGGACTTTATATGTTCATGTAGGTTTTTGTGAATGGATAGTCTTGAGAATAGATTTCTCATGTAGTTTCTGAGGTAAATGTTAATGCTTTTTGGTTGTATATGTTCATGTATGGGTACAAGACAGTTCATTGAACTGCCTTTTCAGCAAATCACAAATGAGTGAAAAAATTAATTGAAGATGCATTTCATTGAGAGCATGTTTGGTTGAACCAGGGTTCATAGAAAAGTGTAGAAAGTTATAGATAATCACTGGTTGTGTGGTTTATATTGAATTTTATTTGAAATGTTTTTGGCAATCTTGGGTGTGTTGACCTTTTAGCATTTTCAAGCATTTGTTTTATATATATATATATATATATATATATGTGTGTGTGTGTGTGTGTGTGTGTGTGTGTGCATGCGTCTATATATAGATATATTTAGACACAGATGCACAGTAGGGTTGCCACCTTTCATCGTGGCTAAAACCAGAGTAAAGCCACATTCCTCACATCACCAGTATCCCCACACATCCCACCCCCTCTCCTGCCCACATTCCACCCATTTTGTGATGTCGTGATGATATCACTCGATGGGGAACGCCCTCTTTTTCCATTTCCGCTGCTGCTTTCGGCTGATTTACTATGCTTTTCTGTAAAAAACATAGTAAATCAGCCAATTTACAAACTCTGGTAGACTGTTTCCTTTTTGAAACAGAATACCGGAGTTTGTACAGTGTTTTCCAGACTACCAGAGAATCAGTTTGATTTCTGGATAGTCCAGAAAAAAACAGAGGGGTGGCAACCCTAATGCACACACACACACACACACACACACACACACACACACACACACACACACACACACACACATGCATATACATTTCTATGCACAAAATGCAGGTTTGCATATACTTCAGCCATCTAACAATCTGCAAAGCACCTCCAAATTCAGTTTACATAAAGGATGGGTATATTACTTCTGTTAACGGGACAATCCCAGAGTCTAAAATTCTGATGGAAAGAAACTTGTCCTGATACCTCCTGGTTGTCACCATCCACTTACCACATTATCATCAACCTTACTCCTGGTTTCAGTTTACTTTTTGCAGCCCTGTTTTCATTGCCTGTGGTGAACACAATTAGCAATATTCAATTCCTGTCAAAGCTTTCTGTCCCCAATGACTGAGAAACAATAAGGTTATTACATTTTTTGTGTGAATTTATGGTGATGGTGGTTAGGCAAGACTCAGTATTTACTTTTATGATCTTGTTAAAAAGCTTATCTTAATTGTGCAGCTCTTTATTTTCTTTATTTATTCTGCATAGCATGACTGCGAGCAGTATAGTCCAAAGAGTACAGTTTAGAGAATTCATAAATACTTAGCAGTGTCTGGGCCTATTTCCCTTACACTGTAGTAAAGCAGTCTCAGAATTAGTATGTAAAACTATCACAGGTTACCATACTGTACAGCCCCCATTGTGACAGTAAGTTTTGGACTTCATTGTTAAAAATGAATCTATTGCTTGCATCACACATATTTTTTTTTACAGCAGGTCAGAAAATCATGGCACTTTGCTAGTATTCAGAGATCAAAAAACAAAACATGAAAAAAAGAAGACTGTTTCTAAGACTGTTCGAAACCTGCATCATTTTGATGCTTTCTACAGAGCAAGTGTCAGTCATGCATAACATCATAGCACTTAGCTAGCATTCAGAAATCTACACAAAATAAAATATGAAATGAAATAATCAGAAAAGTCTATTTTTAACTAACATTTGTATTTATTTATTTATTTTACAGTTTGTTTATCGGGATAGTCCATTTCACACACAAACACACACACACACACACACACACACACACACACACACACACACACACACACACACACACACACTAAATATTTTTATTCATTTTATATTTTATTCCATTTTAGCTTTGAATTGGTCATATGCTTTCCTGCAAGTTAGTGGCATGTGAGGTCATAAAATTTATGAAAGGCTACTTTTTTCTGAGAATAAAAAGCACAGGTGAAACTACTGAATGACTCGGTGAGAGCTGTTGTGAGTACAACTGCAATTTGAGATGGAATTTGACTCAGACCATTGAAGCTTCCTGTAAACCCCAACCCTCACAGCCAGAGCTGGGACATCCTCAGAAAACCAGACTGAAAATGTAAACAAAGACCAGAATCAAAACAAAAGATCTATGGGACAGTCCCTTTAAGGCAGGCAGTGTAATTTTTGTTTAGAACATCCCTACAATGAGCAAATATTACATGTGTTCTAAAAACAAACGTTTCTCCATAAAATTGACATTTTCTGATGTTGTAAATATACTAGCACCCTTGATATAGACACAAAATGTGAATCCGGATGTGAATGCACTTCTTTACATGTAAAAGTTTATTGAAACTACGGTTATAAAAATGTGAATCTGGATGTGAATGCACTTCTTTACATGTAAAAGTTTATTGAAACTACGGTTATAAAAATGTGAATCTGGATGTGAATGCACTTCTTTACATGTAAAAGCTCATTGAAACTATGGTTATAACTAACAGTCATTCTATAAATTCATAATATATTGTCATTCTATAAATTCATAATATATTCTTCCCTGAGAATTGTACTAGAAACTATTATGCTTGTTTGTTTGGGAGTGACTGCACGTGTCTAAAGATGGCAAGAATTGTGACTGGCTACAGAAGAAATTTAGTTAGCCACTATGTTACTCTTATATTTGGACTTCTCTGCCTACTTTTACTGCATAGTTATTTGTTGGACATTGATGTGCAGATTTTTCTGGAGCTTTAATTTATCCACTGCCTGTTTGCTGACTGTTATATATCATTCACTGCAATTGTAACTTGCACTTTGGAGGTGCCAGTTCTCCCTTGCTTGTTTTAGCTTTTTGCATGTCACACTTTCTGGAGCTTTTTCTTTAGCCACCACCTGTTTGGATATTGTTACTTGCTGCAATCATTAACAACAGATGTGTCCCAACAATATAGGTGACTTGCACTTTAGAGGTGCTGGTTTGTCCTTGCTGTTGAAGCTGCAACTTTTTACATTTTTTTTTACGTTATAGCTGCATCATCACATTATATCATCAAGCCATTGTAGTAGACTACCCTTTGCTCCACTGTTTGACAACTTTGTGGGGCATGTTTCATGTCTTATGCTACAGAATTGGGAATTGTAATTGAAAACCATGAGGCACTTTCCTGAGATTCTCTAGTTATATCACATCTTATTTGGAATTCCTTTGGGTAGAATGTTGTTGTTTTCTGAGATAGTGGGCCTTGTTGGATTATGATTATATTTGGATTTGTTGCCTCTGGATATTTTTCATTTTAACTTCTACTGTCATATTTGGGACATTTAGTTTTCTTGTTTTGTGATTTTGCTACCAGGTTATTGTTTGGTATGTTGTTAATAATTTCACTTAGTATTAGAGGCTTATATTTGAACCACCATTGTTTTTATTTTATTTTGTTGTAAATTGTTATTATTGTTAACATAATATCGTACTGAGAGTTCAACTAACCTTGCATATTCTGCAATATGTTTACTTAGTGTTTACTTTTATAATTCTCATATATTGCTTTGCTTTGATTTGATTTGTATTTAGCACTTCTGAAATAAGCAATATAATAAGCATAAAGTGTTATATTACAACTCAACAAGGCCAGGCATGTAAAACCAATGAATAATGAAATAAACATACATTGCACTCAGAGAACACTCACAGGTTTTGTTCTGAGAAGTTTTGTAAGCATTAGAATGAAAGCACTTAATTTATTAAAATCGCGAGTGTTCTGCAATTGCAACGTGTATTTGGTTATTTAGTTACACAGTCTTATATTGGTAGTGGCTATCAGAAAGCATACATAGCCATTAGGCTTTTCAGTTTTGTGCCATTTGGTTCACAACAAACATGTAAGTATGTTGTGCTGATGTAACATCATAATCAAAGTTATTTTTGTTTCTTAAAATGTTATTTCTTCATTTTAAATGTTGTAGTAAAGTTTAGATCACATACATACAAGATGCAATCATGTTTATCTCTTTAAAAGTTAATGCACATGCTAAACACAGCACATAACTAACAATCCAAGTGTCTTGGGATGAAAATTTTAAAAACCCAACACTATTATAGATTTATTCCTTTGGCTGGTAGTGTCAAATCTGTTTCAACATGGCCATTAGAAATTCAGAAGCAGTAACATTTCTAAAACATTCAGTTTGTAATAAAAGTATTGCTGTTAGTTGTGTTCAGGGTGAAAAATACAAATGGTGTTATGAAACCTAAAAATGTGCATTTCTTTACAAAAGTACAATTTCCAATATTTCAAATATCATGACAGAAAAAAATGACATAAATGAAAAATATAACATTAAAATTTTAGATGCAGTTGTTCCATTACCTTTAGGCTAGAACATTCTAAGTGTATGTTATAGCTGACTGTCTCAATAGCATTCCTTCAGAATGTCATTAGAATGTGTCAAACTGTTTTACAGACTGACAGCTGTAGCATTGTTGCCTCACAGCAAGAGGTTCTCCTGTTCAAGTCTCGGCTGGAGTGCCTTCTGTGTGGAGTCTGCATGTCCTCCCCATGGTCGAGTGGCCTCTGAAAGACATGCGTGAATGGGCGTGCCTTTGCTGAAGGTTGGGCATCGGGCTGGCAACTCAGCACCATAAAAATCTACTGCCAATCATTAGTGGACCGGAGTTCCGCTGTGGTGACCCCTAACCGGGAAAAGCCAAAAAGACAAACAACAATAAAAAATAGCCATCACTGGTCATTCATAGGGATACAGACATCTTGAAAATTGTCAGTAGTAAATTAGTTAAGGCATTTGATTTCTGATATACCTAGGATTACTTGACAGGAATTTGGACTGACCAAGAACCTAAGGAATTTGTTCTTTCACACCTAAGACGATACACAAAGGATCCACTATTGTACCTTAAACCATAACCCCCTCTTATTTAACAAGATTATTAAGTCTGTGATTTTATCCAAGACAATATACTACATGGCTGGAAATATATCAACCTTAGTCCATTTGGCAATCAAAAAAATATATAAAGATATACATATACACTTTGCATGTGAAAAAATCAATTATAAAAATCATATTCTATTTTCATAACCTATTGTTAACAAAGATCACCTTCGTCCTTCTAGACTTCTTCAGGTCTTTGTACAAGAACCCCAAAAACTATCTATAATTAGTAAGTATTGTTATTACACATCATTTTGCATAAAGTGAAAAAAAGAGAAAAAGAAAAAGAAAAAAATAATAAGAAAAAATGTATGATGATGGAAACAAAATATACACTTAAATTAAAACTCATTTAACATGGTATTTAAAACCAACTGGGAGAATAAAATTAAATAAAATAAGTCATGTAAACAATGTGGCAATTTTCTAAGTTCCAGTGCACTTTTAATTGAACAGTAATAGTTTAGTCCAGGCTTCCTAAAAGAGTTCAGCTTAAATTGCCACATGAGTTCATGTTTCTCCAGAATATTTTGGATGTCTCCTTCAAGATCACCCATGTCTATGCGATCCAGGATCTGGAACTTAAAACCTGTGTGTCTTTTATGAAGAGAAAGGTATTTGGCTAGTGCATTATTTTTACATCCAGAGCAGATTTCTGACAGATGACATGAAATCCTATGCTTAAGGTTATTTACAGTCTTGCCCACATAGAATGCATCACATTCATTGCACTGTGGGTTATGAAAATAGAATATGATTTTTACAATTGATTTTTTTACATGCAAAGTGTATATGTATATATTTATATATATTTTTGATTGCCAAATGGACTAAGGTTGATATATTTCCAGCCATGTAGTATATTTTCTTGGATAAATTCACAGGCTTAATAATCTGGTTAAATAAGAGGTACCACATCATTATAAATTTTAAAGTACATAAGAGTTATATTATTATGACAGCTACTAAGTAGGGCAGGACCAGCTCGAATGTCACACTGATGGGGGAAGGGATGTGAATTTAACATGTGTACCAATAACACTTTGTTTTACAGCACAATAAACTACTCCCTTGCCTGATAAAAAGTATATATATATATATATATATATATATATATATATATATATATATATATGTGTTTAGAAAGCTTGTGAGGAAAGTATTACTCTGTTAATTTTGTTTTACTTGGATCGCTTGTCTGTCTGCTTAATAAAGGATTTTCGACTGGAAACAGACTGCCTGCCTTGCTTGGATTGCTTTCGAATACTTAGTAATTCTGTATAATATTCCATATTTTATATATATATATATATATATATATATATATATATATATATATATATATATATGGGTCTACCTGACATTGCAGACTCTCCAGAATGCCGACAAATATATAGCCGGCACCATATGATCGACATTCGGAATGCCGACAGTGCGGAACCGGCATCTCACTATAGTGCGGAATGGAAAGATTTCCATTGCTGCACTGTAGTGCGATCTCGGAGTTGGTATATTAAAGTTATGGGGGGTGTGGGGGTGGAGCAGTTGAAAGGGAATTTTATGTTCCTTTTTCATGGTTTCTTCCGTTGTCGAGATTTCAGTTGTCAGTGATGTGGTGTTGGCCATGTGGTTGTCGGTGCTGTGAGCTTTCGATCTTGTCAGGTAGATCTATATATATATATATAGATATATATATATATATATATATATATATTTTTTTTTTTTTTTGACTTGACGAGTTTAAGTTCGCTACTTCTACTACTATTGTCTGATCTGATTAATATGCAATGATTAACTACAGATATATGGACTGAAAATCTTCCACACAGAGAAGTTTCTTACACTGTTTTGATAAAACTAATAACACACTTCCAGATGAGCAGTGAACCAGGCAAACAAGAAGAACGCCAGCTTACAATAAATTAAGTTTTATTTAAACCATTTTAGTGCTTTCATTCCTACTACTTTCAGAACTAACTTATAACTGATTAAAACAACAATAAACAACAATTAATACATTTCAATATTTAATTGCCAGCGACACATGACTAAAAAGACCAATAAAATTCAAGATACAGTAAAATGCCTCAGTTTTCCAGATGAGCAGTTGTATGTGATGTCATTCTGTAATCCAGGGCAAAAATTATGTTTTAATCCCAGATGAGAGATAAGTCTAATGTCATGCTGTTTTTAGAACCTGACAAAAAAAGACCCCTCACTTACTTCATGTTGCCTTGCTCTAGTAAGTGACAAAGGAATAGTAATTCTTTAAATCAGTCAGCAAAATATAGTGAGGTTAGTTAAGTACTGTTTTTCTGTATCTGCGTGAATCTATTCATCTGTGTTAGTTTAATATTTCCTGTGATTGAACCTCTGGTGTTTATTGTAAATAGATATTTAGTATTTTCATGTTCTTTTATTACTTATTATTAAATATATTTAAATTTTGTATTGTGGATGGTCCTTTAGAGAATATTTTAACCTTTGAGAGCACTTATATCTATTTGGTGACTCTGTGGCCACTCTTGAAAGCCTTAATGCTTTGGTCAAACACTATCATTTGCATTAATATTAATTTCACTCATTATAATTGGGTACCATTGTTAAGAGTCTTAGAGTAGCTGACTTTGGAGTGTCTGGTGGCAGTGTAACTACCTTATATTCTGGGCAGAATGGGACATAGCTAGTAAATCTGTGCCAGCCTTTCCCAGATGTGTGTGTGTGTATGTGTGTGTAAATCAAATTTCCAAGAGTGTGTGCATGTCAGCTACTTAAAGCAGGGGTGTGAAGCACTGGTTTCACAGAGAGGGTGCTGGAGGACTTGACTTGGACACTCGGCTGAGGACTTAACTCTACAGCTATGCCAGTGGGGAGTCTCACTGGGACCATGAAGAGAGAGGGACAGAGAGAGAGAGAGAGAGAGAGAGAGAGAGAAATCCAGTCCCAGAATGAGTGTGTTCCCTGTGTGCTGTTAAGAGAAATTGTGCTTGATGTAGAGAGCTACATCTGGAAGTCCTGTGCGTATCTATTTTTATTCCAAGTGACTGTCCCTCTCCAGTGTCAGTGGTGAGGATTCAGGCTCCTTGATTACTGGCCCAGAGAGGGGATGTCACAGTTTTATTTGATATTTGTTTACCGGGAAAGTTGAATGGGCCTTTTGTGTCCAGTTTTAGTAGAGGCCTGGGAAGAAAAGCTCTCGCTAGGTGTTTTGCATTTCAGCTATGATCATGCAACAATAGGGTAAAAATATATAAACAAAGTGTTTAAAATGTACAACTGACAACAAAAATACAGATAATTTAGTGTTTAAAATATACAATTGACAAAAAATACAGATAATTTAAATAACAGTAATATTACACATATTACATATAATAAAACTAAAATTGAAATCACATGCATTGCATAGCTGGAGATGTGAAAACAGTGAAAAAAATAATATAATATTATAGTTGTTTACATCTTTGGAGAAGTGAAGAAAGTAAAAACTGAAAAGACAAGAGATTACATGAAGATGTAGCAGATATCATCAAATTTATAATATCATTTATTAAAGGTTAATGAAAGTATTATGAGGAAAAAAAGAAAGCAAAAAGTGTAATTAGGAAGAAAGGCGGCAGTTGATTAGAGGAATGGTTAGTGAAAGGAATGAGTGTGCATGAAGTTAGGTCATTTGACAGTGGAAGGAGGGTGAGGAGTTGGGTAGTGACTAGGAAGACTAAGATGGGAGAAAAGAAATGCATGAGTAGTTTAACCTGGATTGGAGTAGGAGCAGATTCAAGATTTGGATAGGCATTCTTTTAAAGAGCATTTAAATGGGAATAGGTTAGAGACTGTTATAAGTGTTAGTGGTAGGCAGTTCCAAAGTTTTGTTGCTGAGTTGAAGTATAAACATTGGCTGTAGGTTTTGACTTCTTTGTCCACTGTGAGGAGCAATTTGTCCTTGAATATGAGACATCTGTTAGGGAGATACAGGATGAGTAAGGAATCAAGCGCTGGGCAGGCTGTGGGTGTTTAAATGATGTTATAAGCTAAAGGTAGGTGAGGTGGTGGGGAAGTTCTTGCCATTTAAGGGAGTGGAGTGTTGTATAGTGATGTGTGAAGTAAGTAGCACTTGTACCTGACAATTTTGTTATAACTGTTGCACAGCTACTTTAATTGTAGCAGTTGTTCTTCAGTTTTCTAACTACATATTCCTATAGTACATTTTAAATGCGTAAATCTAATGCATGGCGTTGTTTCATATATGCATTACAAAAGCTTTTTCAGATATTGGGCAAAGCAGGGAATAAATTATTTGTGGATATACATAAAGAACATGCTGGAGTCCTGCCCTTCTTGTATGTCCATTTTTACAGGGCTTGAATCTGATTTTAGGTGTGGAGATGCAGACTTGTTACCAAAATGTGGACTTTTCTGATTTATTAGCTTCAGACAAAGTATTGAACAGTGATTGTCTCTTCAGTACTAAAAGTGGTTTGTTGGAGATTCTCTGATGACATGTTAACATTAATTGATTCAAAAATGTTATTTCCTGTTTGTGTATGAGGTGGCAAATACATTGTCCATTACTGATTTCTAAAGAAGCTTTCAAATGAAACTGTTATAAGTATTGCTCTCTTCCTTCTCTCTGAATAAAGTGCAACCATATTATTTGTGCTGAGGGGGGGGGGGGTCTGTGTATTTCAAAGGGACAACTGCTTCTGCTGCTGTTAAGCTGAACAATGACTGTAGATTTCATCAAAGGCTTGCCCTTTACCCCATAGGTGTTTTTCTCTTGCCGTTATGCTGGACTGTTCCTGAGTTTGCTGTGTTTGGAAGTACTGCTTCCCATTATATCCCAGCTAGCACTTCTTTGTCCATGCTGCAAGTTTCATCAGATCCCTGGGAGCGTTCCACTCTGGTCTGTTTTAGGCAGTACTGAAAAAGTTAATCTCATTGTAAGTGTCCAGTGCTATGCCTGACACCAATGCAGTAAATATGGCTAAGGACTGATCTGTGGAATAATACTTTTTTCAGACCTCTCAGCTGACAAAACTAATTTTATCGGAACTTTCTGCTTTCTCCCTTTTAGTCAGTTTCCTACACACTTCACTAGTCTTTCTCTCCCTCCCACCTTCTTTAACCTGTCTAGTAACCTACTTGTGTGAGGTATAGTCAATGGCATTGCTTAAATCCAGGTTGGTGATATCCACCAAATATCTCTTGTCTGTTTCCGCAACCATATAGTCATAAAATTATAAGAAGTTTGTTTAGCAGAATCATTTTCATGTGAGCTCACACTGATTCAGATAGTGGAGGTGACCTTAACCATATTTTTCACACACCAAACATCTGCTGTTCGAAGGGACATTTTTTTATGTTTGGATTATGTACTAATTCAGGTGTTGACTATTCCTGTCTTCTTGTATCACTGCCTCTACCAGGCCCCATTCAGCAGTGTTGGGAGTAGCTCTGCAAGTACTCATGACAGAATTTTGGGTACTCTTGACAGTAGCCCAGCTGGACCTTTGGCATTGTTGTCATTAGTTCATAGATTCAATGGTGAGTACTAGGCTAGCTGACCTCATGGGCCTTATTAAGCCTAGCCAGTTTTACTTTTGGTGCTTGAATTAACCTATCCCATTTGGTGTTAGATCAGCTTTATCCATCCCATGGTCAATAATTATATATTACCTCAAGTCAGAATAACTGGAATCATACCATAGATAATTTGAGGGGACCTGTGCATGGGATAAAGCATTTAGGTACTTCCTCTGTCCATTAGTAGTACAGGGGAGAATCCTGGGATAAATATGTTGTAATCGAACCATAGATCCAAGTTCTACTTGAACTTGGACAGGAATGAGCTTTGTTTTACATGGATGAGGTGTCTATTCTAGAGCAGTGGTATCATTGGCAAGATATACCTGTTCCTCCAAACCATTCTGTTGATGTTGCAGAAGACGTTTAGATCCTGTATTGAGTATTTCTGATGTCTTTTGACTGCTGATGCACAATAAATCCATTAAAATGTATGTGTCTGAGGATGCCTTGTATGCCAGACACAAGTCACCTCTACCGAGTATAGTGACAGGGCTTTGAGGCAGTCCAAATAGGACATATTGTTTAGGCCTTGTATCCTTTTAGTAAGGTATCTCTTTGGGCATTCCAGTTGTCACATGTGTCTGGATAGATACCTGCCAAAGGGGACATTATACTCAATGATTTCCCTATCCAGAACTGAGTAAAGGGGGACAATGACATTCCTAGATCTTGACATAATCCCTTTGTTTATAAGGTATGCAATACACAAGGATTTTCATACAGTAATGGGAACATTTTGGTGGAAAGCTAAGTTACTGTCCACATAAGTTCCCAAATCCCAAACAGTTGAGTCAACTTTTAGGGGTATACTGCCAAACGGATTGTGTCTAGATCGAGGGATGTCATTGTCCCCCTTTACTCAGCCCTAATTAGGCTAATCATTGAATGTAATGCCACTTTTGGTATGTATCTGTCCAATCACATGCAACAACTGGAACACTCATAGAGATACCTTACTAAAAGGATACAAGGTCTGTATAACATGCCTTACATGGGCCAGTTCAAAGCCTCATCACTGTACTCTGTATCCTACAGACTGCTAAAATGTGACCTGTGTCTGGCGTTCAAGGCATCCTCCAACCCATTACCGATGGAGTACTGCACATCAGCAAATCAAATGGCATCAGAAATACTTGGTCTAGGAATCTAAATCACTTCTGCAACATCAGCAAAATGGTTTAGAGGAATAGGTATATCTCACAGATGATACTGCTGCTCTGGTACAGACTCCCCATCTCCATCAAACAAAGTTCATTCCTGTTCATATTCAAGCACAATTTAGATCTATGGATGGGAAGCAAAAAAATTTAACCCAGGATTTCCCCCACTAACACTAATGGACACAGGCAGCTCCTAAATGCTTTATCCTATGCATGGGTCCCCTCAAATCATCTATGGTATGTGTGAGGGCTTTGTGGCAACCAATGCCACTAAATGTGAAGAAGATGCTGTTACCCAGTCTGTCTCAAATGAATAATCCACAAAACACAGTACTGGCACTAAGAGCATAAAGGGGGTATGCTACTGTCCTGGGATTGGGTCTCCAACCTCCACACCCAAATTTGACTCCACAATGTTTGCTTACAGAGCCACATCATTCTCTCCATAAACCAATGTGTCTCCCAGCACTCCTCTATCCACAGTGCCTTTCACTCAAAGTATTATTTTTCACATTCACCCATGTGCACACAATTTCCAGGGAAGGCTGTTGAATCCTCCAGTTCCACACAGCTTTCTTCCTTGGCCTGGTGGTACTGCCACCACTCTGAAAAAAGTCAGATGCTTCCGGTTACTGGTATGCACTGGTTGTACCATTTGGTATCTCATTTACAGGTAGCTGGCCAAAGCAGTCTCAAAGAAGTGGCCCTTACAGTGTGTTACTCCTCAGTGTAAATGGTTACCCTCTTCTCAGTTAAGCAACAGTGCATAAATACTCTTGTAATAAATACATACCAGCCAAAACAGCTTAAAGATAATTAAAATAGGTTTTACTTAAATAGTAAAGAAAATGGCATGAATACCAAATAAAATATACATAGGCTGATACACAAAGAAGATTAAAGTAAAGTATAATAAACATAGATAGAAAGCATACCGAAAAATCTAACTCCAGCTATCTAAGTTTCCTAGCTAGCTGCTACAAGGAGTACTGTACCTTAAACTGACTAGCTAATTTCCACAGGTTCTCACAGCAACTTCACAGCTACCTCTCAACATTTCATTAAGTCACAGTTATATAGCCAAAGTCCTTGTGTGACTTCATTGTTGCTATGGAGACTGGTCATAAACCAACTAGCCCCACACCCATCACAATAGTAAGAGTTTGTCCCAATACCTTCACATCTGTTTCTTCTTTACTTGCATCCCAAATGAGTCTTAAAATAGTTTCAATGACCATTTGCATTACATTGCTGTTTCATCCTCTTCTTTTATCTCAGGAGAAAGTGCCATCCTGTCTGTGAAATTTTTATTTATTTTTTATTTTATTTTACATTTGTTAACCGGGGGTGTCTGACTGAGCCGAAAAGGCCCTTTTTCAGTAGAGGCCCGGGGAGAAAAGCTCCACATAGAAAAATTACAGATACATTTACATATTTAGACATTATCAGTATACACAAATTACAAAAGACATGTTTTTACAGTGGTATGCAGCACATCAACATTTACAGTGGAGAGAACAAACAAGAAAATATTAATTTAAAAATAAAGGTAATTAATAGATTTGTTGTGTACAGCTGAAATTTGGAACATGGGAAGAGTACATACATAGTACATAGGCACAGTACATACACTGTGCATTAGCCAGTGTTTGTGAGTAAGAGTGAAAACTATTATCAAGTACTCTAGGTTTAGTATGTGTACCTTATCCGCTTTCACTAGCCTGGGGAACAGTCATGGCACTGCCAACTTTGTTTGAGATGTTATCCGCAACCAAGAAAATACTTAGGACCAATGCAAACCAGTGGCCTGGTCTAAATGAATCCTTTTCGATCACTTGCTTTTTAAAGTTAAAGGCATTAGATAGATAATATGATTCTAGTAGTGAAGGTTTTTTAGTTGTGTTTTTGGGGTTTATTATAGGATAGTGATAGTAATGGTTTACCTGTAGTGTAATCATTTATTTACTTATTTATATATTTGTACTTATAAAACCACTTATTAATGTATTTTTAGATATGTTTTAAACTGTTCTTTCTTACAAAGGCTGTTTTAATAACTGTATGAATTGCTGCTATATTATTGATGTGAATGGTTGTAGCTTTAAATATTTCATGGATTATTGTATAGTATTTGTGAAGACTATGCTGTGATTGGCTAATGATTGTGGGCATGCTATTTAAATTCACTCTTTTTTCCATTGTCTTTATCTTGATAAAGTCTCTGATTACAGAGACGAAAGTGCTTGATGAACTTGTGGATTTAATTTTGATTTTTTTATTTTGTATTGTCTTATATAGTATTAAAAGTGAATTCTTATTTATTAATTATTCATCTGGACTCGTATTTTCTTGGTTGTGGATATTTTTGTCTGGTTTATTGGTCTTTTCGTTTATTTTTGTTTGAGATGTTGCCTAATGAGGTTTTTAAAGGAGGCTTTGAACGGTGTGTTTTGTATGCTAGTAGGGAGAGAGTTCCATTTTGTAGCCACTGAACTACTATATAGCGTGTCTCCAAAGCTATTGTAGCTGTTGATGACTTCTAGTAGTTGTCTGCTTGATGATCTAAGAGGCCTTTTAGCTGAGTGATGTTGTACTAGGTTTTTGAGGGCAGGAGACTTATTGGGGAGGTAATAGATAGAATGACAGAGGCAGAGCTGATTGTAGGTTTGGAGATTGGGCAGTTCAAGCCAGTGGAGCTGTCTCAAAGAAGTACAGTGATGAGTTCTATATGAGCAATTTGCAGCAAAGTGGGCAATTCTGTTATAGCAGGCTTCCATTTTGCTTAGTTCAGTTTTGTTAAGATTAGTCAGAATGGGAGATGCATAGAGTAGGGTAGATAGAAGCTGGGACCGAGCAATGGCTGATCTTGTGTTGCTGGTAAGAAATGGTTTGATACGGGAGAATGATCCCAGTTTGGCATGTACATTTTTAATAGTTAAGTTGAGATGACTATCAAATTTTAGGTGGGAGTCTATGGTTATTCCCAATAGCTTAGCCTGTGCCACTGGAGTGATTGGAGTAGCATTTGTGGAGTTGATAGTGAATTGACTGTTATCAGTGTTTTTGTTATAACTGGTTATAATCATGAGCTGAGTTTTCTTTGGATTGAGGATAAGTTGGGCTTTGGTAAGGCAGTTTTCAACGTCAGAGAATGCTAGCTGAGTTCTTTGCAGGAGGGTGGGAATGTTTTGTGCTGCACAGATTAAGGTAGTATCATCTTAATACTGAATGATAAATGCATGCTGTGTGAGAGGTATGGAGGTCATTTGTGAAGATTGTGAATAGTAGTGGTCCTAAGATAGAATCCTGTGAGACTCCTATAGCTATGGGCAGCTGAGGAGAGAGTGAGAATTTTCCCATTTCACAGCTTGGTACTTGTCAGTTAAGTAGCTTTGGAATCAGGTAAGAGTGGAATTTGATAGGTGATATTGGTTTAGTTTGTTTAGCAGGATTTGGTGCGAGACTGTATCAAATGCTTTGGACATATCCAAAAAAAAGAGTTGACACCTGCAGGCCTTCATTTTTGAGATGGTTTACTGTGTCTCTGAAGCAGGGGAGGGCTGTAGTGGTATTATGGGCAGGTCTGAAACCATGTTGAGTAGGTGACAGGATGTTGCTGTCTAGGAGATATTTTAACACCTGGGTATGGATAAATTTTTCTAGGATTTTGGCCGGGGGGAGAGTAAAGCAATGGGTCTGTAGTTATTAAGTTCAGTGGAGGTCCCGCCTTTATGTATGGGTGTAACATAGGATATTTTACAGAGTTTGGGCACATAGTTTTCAACAATTGATCTGTTTATGAGAGTGGAGATTGGGATAGCAATAGCATCTGCTGTGAGTTTCAAGAAATAGCTGGGGAGTATTTTGGCTGCTGTTGATGAGGTTTTTAGTTTGGAGAGCATGCTTTTGATTGAAGTGGTGGAAACAGTTTTGAGGGTAAAGCTTGTATTAGTGTTATTTGTGTTGGGGGGGGGGTAGTGAGGTTGAAACTGTCCTGTGATACTAAGGATAGAATTGAGTTCACAAAGTGGGAGTTGAATTGTGTTTTGATGGGAACTTTAGTGTCAGGGGTGGTTGGTTTGGGGGTAGCCTTTTGGGTGGATTTTAGTAGCTGGTTTACATTTTTCCAAAATTTTTGGGAGTTGTGTTGGCATTTAGTTTGTAATGTTATGTAATAGGATTTTTTGTCAAGCCTAATGCATTTTTTTGCACAGTTGCGCAGTTCTTGGTACTTAGGCTTTGTGTTTCTTTGTTTTTTTTTATAGTAAAGTCAGGCAGTGTCTCTGGACTTGAGAATTTGTTTGGTTTCTTTACTAAGCCAGGAGTTTGTAGAGGTTCTAACCTTGATTTTGCGCAATGGAGCGACAGTGTCTAGGTGTTGTAGAAATGCTTTGTTGAAATATGCTACAGCCTGGTCAAGTGGGAGGGTTTTATGGGGGGGTCCAGTCACAGTTACAGAGTAAAGTATTGAAGATCTCAGGAGAGAACTTTTTTGTGTTTCTAGTGGATGTATAGTTAGTGGTTTTGCATATGCTTGTTCTACTGCGTATAAGGTATATTATGTTGTGGTCACTTAAGGTGCCTGGGAGACTGCCTATGTGGGGGTACAATATGGGGTTGTTAGTTAGGACCCAGTCAAGGATGGATTCCCTTTTAGATTTTTTATCACATCTAGGTGGAATTTGGACTGGCTACTGGTAGCCATGCAGATTTATTGGATTACTTGGTGGTTCTGATATACAGGTGAACCAATCTAGGTTGAAATCCCCCAGAATAAGGGTTTCTTGGGAGTATGTGGAAGAACACTAGGATAAGAAGTCTTCTAGGTTAGCAGGTGTATTACCCAGTGGAATATAGATCACAACTGTGGTGATGACCTTTTTAGTGTGAAGGTGAAGTTGTGAGATACGTATCTCCCAATTATTGGGGGAGGGGTAGGAGTTTGGTAATTGACATACAGTTAAGCTGAGCTTGTACAGTAAGGCAGTTCCAACCCCTATACGAAGTGGTCTGTCTTGTCTGATGATATTGTAGCCAGTAGGGAGAACTTCTGAGTTAGCTATGTTTTTATTTAGCCAGGTTTCTGTTAAAGCAACTATGTCTGGGGAGTAGTGTGCTGTTGTGGCCTGGAGTTCAGGTATTTTATTTTTGATACTTCTAATATTAATATTTAGCATTAAAAGATGGTTGGTTTTGCTGCTGTTGTTGATTTGCCCAGGGATGAAGATAGTGGGGATGTTATATTCTGACATTTGTGTTGGAGCAGTTTGTGTTGGACAGGATGGATTTAGGCCTGGGTTTGGGTGGATGTCCCCACTTATGGTGAGCCTGGTTTTAAAATGGTGATACAGATGTTGGAGTTTGGTGATGAGTGTGAGAAAGTTTTGTGTTTTTTGGAGTAGGAATGAGAGCATATGTGTTTAGTTCTGAAAAGGTCTGTTATGTAGTTTTTGAACAATTGTGGCCAGATATTATTATAATGTGTGGTGTCTGTATATGAGAGTGCATAATATAGTGCTGTGCTACTACGTTTAGGGATATTGCTTTATAACTTGTGGAGTTATAAAGAATTATGAGAAGCCAGAGTAGACTTAGTTGTGTGATTGTCATGGTTATAAAGTTTAAGTTGGTTCTAGGTGGAGGTGTTGATAGGAATTATAGGGTTGCACTATATGTGGATGGGTAAGTAGTGTGGGATGATGTAATAATGCCTAGCGGCAATGAGAGTGGTTGGGAGTATTTTGTGGTGGAGCAAGTGGGTGTGGTGTAATGTGATCTGACGAGTTGTGATTGGTGGAGGTGATGTGAGGTTGAGCTGTGGGTGTGGTTACGATTACTATAAATGTAGAGGTATTGAGGGTGGGAGGGAATTGGGGGCAGGGCAGGGGGATGGAGAGAGCCCGAGCATTAGCGAGGGCAAATGGAGCGGGGCAGAGCCCACTAAGACAAGAGTAATGGGCAGCAAAGTAAATGTTACTTTACAAATCAGAACACTTTAAACAAATTCCTGAGGTCTAATGGCTTACCAGCAACCAGAATTCAATTGCTGAAGAGCACTTGTGTCCTGGTGGGAGACTAGTAATTTAAAGATGGCTCCATGCTCAGCAGAATTCTAATATAGACTTAGTATTGGGGGAGTGGATAGCACAAGGGGTGTAAACCAGGTTGAATGCAAAGAAACCAGCAACACCAGAGAGGCAATCATTGGAAATCTATCAGTGAAGGCCTTGGAGGGGGTGAGTAATGATTCAAACTCTACCTGTAAAGTGAAGGAGAGAAGAGACAGCAACATTTATTAAAGTTGGGAGTGTGTCTTCACATTGACTTGCTTATTAGTAGCCAGTTTGTGCACAGATTAGAGTTGGGAGATACATTAGCAATGAAGGGGAATGTATAGAGATGCAAATAAACAGGTGGGGCTCAAGTGATACAAACTAAGGCAGAAAGCACTGAGAGGGCTGCTTGATGGTTAATTTAATCACAGAGATCTGAATTAAATGCATACTTTCTATTGGACAGTTAGGATTACTGCACTAGCTGGGGGGGGGGGACACAAGGCCACAACAGTCAGTTTTATTAGCACGCTGAGAACTACTAAGAAACACTGCTAATGTTATAGCTTCACTGTCATAACGCATACAAGTAGAATGCCTGAGTGGACTGATCCTGCTCTTGAGGCTCAAAATGTATATCCTTGTTTAGTTCTGCAGTACTGATTCCTTCTTAGACTGTATGGGTGGGGTGGTAGCCGCAGACTGCAGAATTGCTTGAGTGTGCTCCTGTTCTTAAGGCTCACAATATATATCCTTCTCTAGTTCTGCAGTACTGATTACTTCTTAGACTGTATGGGTTTGGTGGTAGCTGCAGACTGCAGAGTTGCTTGAGTGAGCTCAGCAAGCAGAATTCAATTGCTGAAGAGCACATGTGTCCTGGTGGGAGACTAGTAATTTAAAGATCCTCTTACTCTGTCCTTTAACATCTGGACAAACAAAAGTGTTTGCTAGGTAAAATATACATTGCAAATTAACATGTCAGAAACAGAAGAGAAAAACAACATACAACGAGGAATGCATTTCACTTATTTCAGCCTAGTATAAGGACATTTCACAATCATTAACTTTTAGCATGACATCATCTTTGGCTTCACAGTATGATCCCAGTTATTTTTATTACGGGTAATATATAATTATCGGCCATTGTATGGGTAAGGTCAATCTATAACCAAATGGGATAGTTTTTTAAGAGCAAAAAAAAATGGAAATTGGCTAGGCTTAACATGGCCCATAAGGGCATCTAGCCTCTAAACCTATGTGGTAGTTCCCTGAGGTACATAACTTCCCAAATGAAACAATAATACATTTTTGGCATTTAGTTTCAGTTCATGATTTTAGCACCAGTTGTTTATTTGGGACAAACCTTCCTGAAGGATGGCTAAGGCATTTGTGGATTTAATGACTGCTCCTAGCCTGCAGTCATCTGCAAACTTAGTCAGTCAGAGGTCTTTGGTATTGGTTTTCATTTCATAGACGTAAATGCTGAACAGGTCTCTAGTGGTAACTGGTCTCTTTGTGGAGGTAAGGTCCCCTATTTTTACTTCCTATGTCTTAGTGATCCAGTGGGTGACATAGGGGTTTAATCCTAGTTTATTTAGCTTTTCTGCTATGCCTGATTGAAGGATTGTGTCGGAAACTTTGGCCAGGTCAGGGTATGTGGTGTATATCATTTTACCTTCATCCATTGCTTTGGTGGCCTTTTCAAAAAAGTCTACCAGGTTGACTTATTTTGTGTTTCTTCTCTATCGCATCCCCTTCTGTCAGCAGAGCTGCACATTGGCCTCTGTTCTATCCCATCCTATCATTTCTTTGTATACTACTCCTTTCCTATTGTCTCTTGTAAAGTAGATGCAAAGAGTGCAATAATTTTGGCCTCTTCTTTTGAATTTTATAACCTTTGCCACCTTTGGTGTGCTCAGGTATTTTGTACTTTCACCTTCCTTTCCCCATGTGCCTAAAAAATCCATGTTTGCTTGCCTTTATACTCTTCACTAAGTCCCTTTCATCTTTACCTCTGCTTTCCCAATCACTCATGTAGCTTTCTTCCTGCCCTGCTCATAAAATTGTAATACCTTCTGACTTGTTTTCTTTTTGTTTTGAATATCCTGCAAGCCCTTGCCTCTATTACCTGTATAACATCGTCTTATTTCTTAATATTTATGTATTTATTTATTAATGGTTACCACTTCTTCCATTCTTTTCCATTTTCCATATTTTGTTACCCAAAGCACATTCATATATTTTACTTCTTAGTTTCCCATTACTGTCCTCATTATTTTGTAACAGTCCACACTCTCACAGCCCTGTATCAAAGCATTATACTAACTGTGAATCACACAGTAACATGCTTACTGTTTGCCAGGCGTACCCTCACCTAACCTCCCCCTGCACACCCTGTATGCCTTTCTCTGCTCCTCTGAATTCCTTTCCTTATATTTTGTGAAAGCCCTCATGATTAATTTATCTGTGCCATTTTCCTTCTTTATTGTTGAAGGTCTTGTACTTGGTCCATTTCTTTCTTTCTTTATAATTACTTTTTTTCCATCCACACTTTCTGTCCTGTGGATAACTATCTCATTCTGCCTTCTGTGATATGTATACCATGCCTGTCATGCAGCCATTTAATTTTTACCTTCTCTTGGTATTGCCAGCCTACTGACTCTAGAATCCTCCTCCTCCCCTTCCATTTCTACATACTTAACCTCTTTCACAAATCTCTTCTTTCATCATTTCTAATTCCTAATATACACTGGCACTCCCACCACCCCCCACACCCTTTGCCCTGTTTATTCTGAATACCTTGTACCATGAGACCACCATATCTTGTTGTTTTTTTTTCCCTCCCTATGCATCATTTACCTGTACTGTGGCTGCTACTCCTTCAGTCGTAATGGTCTGGAGCTGACCAAGATGCTTCATATAGTTTCTAGCATTGAATTGCATCACTTTTCAGCTTTCTACTCTGAGTATTTCCTGTGAATCATCTTTTGGCTTTGCTTCTTTAACCTCTTCTACCTTTCACCTCTCTTTGATCCCTCTGCTTTGCAATGTTCTGGCTAATTACACCACCTCTCCATCTCATTTTATATGTATCACTGATGTACTATACCTTTTTAACCCTCTCTTGGCATAATAACCCCCTGAGAGTGGGATGAAGCCTGTCTTTCCCATGCAGCTCTTCATTGTCCATGTCCTTCTCTCCAGTCACCCAGGTACTTGGAATCCTGCTCTATCCACAGCCCTAAGCCAGCAGTTACACTCTATTATCCTTTTCTGCCTAACTGGTGTTACTTTGACTTCTGATAGGCCCTTAGACTGACCACCATGCTGCTTCTGTCCCTGCACTTATCAGTCATCTTCTCATTATTTATTGCTGTCTCCTCTACAGTCCCATGTACAAGGTAACTGGTCACATAAATATTATGAACTGGAATATTCTTTTGCTTGCTACTGTCCTAGTAATTACCTGTTACTTTGTAGGTAGGGTTAATTCAGGTACTACCTATGTATCGATTAGGGTTGTGGTTATTTCCTCTTCCCTTCCTTGTCTTGAGTCTTTAACTACCTGTATCCCTTTACAATTTTCTCAGAGTAAGTCTTCTGCCTGTACCTTCCATCTAACTTCCCTTTGACTGGCTCTCTGTCTAATCTTTTCCCTTGGTTGCCTCCTGTTTTGATGATTTCTCTTGTTGACGTTGACCGCTGATTTCGTCTGCTGCATTCCCATTATCTCTTGCTTCATTCCCTTCCTTCTTTTCCTGTATTTCAACTATTCTCTCTGTTACTTGTGTAACCCATTTCACTGTTTTCCTGCTTCCATCCTGCTTTTCATCTTTTGCTTTCTTCCCACTCTTTCCTCTACCTGACCTTTTCTTCTTCGTCATATCCAATTGTACATCTTCTGTTAACTGTTTATGGCCATTTTCTTAACTCTATTTGTTTACCTGTCTCCATGCTTTTACTGAGACTGCCTGTGTTCTTGCTCTGTACTCTCTGGATAAATTGTTTTCCACTTTTCTACTGTCACTGCAACTTCTTTAACTGACAAACATCACATTTAAGCTTTTGTAGAACCTCCTCCTCGGCATTATTTCAGACATTCTAGAGCCATATCTAGCATACTTATCTCAGTACTTTCACTTCCTTTAGGCTTTGGCACCTTTCCTGCCTTCCATTCCTCACTTTCTCTATGGGTCTTTCAGAGCTCTTGCTTATATATTTTAAATTAACCCCTGATCTTAGTTGCCCCTCTCCCATTTTTTCTTGATTAAGCTGTTTTCAAGGGTATACCCCTGTTCCACAGGTTTTAGTTTGAAGATGTGTTGTTGCATAGAGTTGTGCCTAGCTGAATTAATCTCAGTATTCAGTATGGTTTATATGCACTGATAAGCACTTTTACTGATACTGTACAAAGCTTAGCTCCTCCGAATAGTGTTACTTCTCTGTAGGTAAAAGTGCTGTTTAGCTTCTCCCAAGAACACTGGTTCCTGCTGTTCTTATAGTGCAGTAACCCATTAGAAGCAATGTCCACCATCCTTAGAGTACAGGTAATCACCACTGTATCTCCAGAAATGTGAATCTAGTCCTTTTATACTTAGGGTGGATGTTGGTACTTAGCAATTTGCCTTGTAGATCATTTATTTTACTTTAGGGTTTCTGGGTATGACTAAATGTAGAATACAAAAGTCAGATATCTAAACAATGTATACAGTCCCATGCAAATGACACTGAAAGTGGCTGTAAGGCTTGACATTTGGACTGAGAACAAGAAAAAAATATCTTCCCAATCATTTACAAGTTGACTGGGTATAGATAATGCCAGATTTGCCTGCAGATGGTGTGGTTTAATCATGAAGGCGAAGCTGTTTGATTTTAGACATCTTGATATCTTGGTCTTTATATGTTTTTTTCCCTGTGTGGTTCTGTTTAAATACTGCAGCTGTCCCAACATAAGCAATATCTTCGGACAATAACAGCACTTAAAAGGGAAGATTTTGCAAAAGAAAAACAGCAAGTGTGACTGTTGTCAATTCAGTAGCCAGGAGTTGTGATGAAAATGTATCACTGTGGCTACTGGCTACTTAACTGACAGCAGCCACAGCTGCTGTTTTTCTACATTACAATTTTTTTCTCTTTAACTGGAGTTGCTCTCCGAATGTATGAACAGTAATTAGGATTCACGATGGTGACTGCTGTCAGGTCGATACAAGATAACTGCTGTGGTACTTATTTTCAACATGGCTACCAAACTCCTTTGCATGAGTAATGTTGGATGTACAATAGGCACAATGATTGATTTAACCACGCGACACGACATTTATAATATTCTAGAGATTACAGTGTATAGTTCTTCTCCAGAAACTTTCTTAGTGGAAGTGGATTAGAAAATTTGCAGCATTGCATAACACATTCCAAAAGAAAAATTATGTATGTTGATAGTTCAGGCAGGCTGTCCTAGTGGAGTGAGGTAGACTTTCTTATTTTCATTTTAGGAGGGATGGATAAAAGATCAAATCAGTTCCATAGCCCATGACTTGAAGTGGTAGGAGAAACGTTATTTCCCTGTGGGCTCAGATAATGTAGCTAACATTAACAAGATGTCAACTTTAGTGTGTTTTAGTTCACTGTTGTGCAGAATTTCCTTTGCTGTCCCTTACTACCCTGTTAAATTCTAAATACATAATTCCCCACTGTAATTTTTCTTTAGTTGTCTAATGAGTGCAAAATAATGCCTTGACTCATATGTGCCTCCCTATTCCTCCATGAATATCATTTTTACTACCTGGAGCAGACTGTTTCATTTGGGAGTTTTTGTTTTAGACATGTTGTAACACCAATAAACTCAGAGAGGCATGAGACAGTAAGAAGATGTATGGAGGAAAGAAAAGTAATTTTCTGCACTATTGTTCTGGCAGTAAGTGAATATATATTCAAATTATTTTAATACCTCAGTCTGAAAGTAAAATCATGTACTTCTCTGTGGAGCAGAAAATTATTAAATATATCTTTTGAAAGAAGAATGAAAAGAAAAAGAAATGTTTACTGAAACTACAATTGTTGATAGGTCCAGTTCTTCACTGGTGATGCTTCCAGGGATGTTTTTGTATTTATATTTTGGCTTGTAATTGATGTCTTTCTCTGTGAGTACAGAAAGCTGTTAAAACAGACACACAAATATCAAACCTTAAAAAGAATTATTAAAATGAATACATTTAAAACAGCTTTGATAAAAACATTTATGTCTATCAGTCCGCTAAGTGCTCTGAACACAACTCTCAGCAACTTAGTACAAGAAATTGGGTCAAAGCCAAAAATGATGGGGTGACAAAGGCTCAAAATCAGGGACAAATTTTAATTGTTTCTCTTATAAACTCATAAAATTGTTAAACAGGTGTTGTTTTAACATGCATTTTTCTGAAGGATATGAGGCCTGAAACATAAATGTTTCTCATTATTTCGTGACTTCAGTCCTCAGTGATTTGCCAGAAAACCACATATTTCATAAGAAACAGATTAAAGATATGAGACAAAAATCTGGACAGTTGAGAGGATCATCTGAATATGGGCAGCAGGATTCAGTGTTGCAGTTCATTATGCATAAAACTCAGTACGGGGGTGGGGGGTGGGGGGGTGACAGTAGGTCATAACCTGCCTTTCTATTTCCTTGATTCCATTCAGCTTTTCATGTTTTGCATTTTCTCCACTCTTTCCTCTGCCTTAGCTGACAGACACGCAGTTCTAAAACAAAGTTAAGTATCTGCTGATTAACACTATGTTTGAACAACTGACATGCAAATCATCAGTTCTGTGCACCATTCATTTCAACAGAGCAACGAGCACTGCATGAATGAAGATGACCACTCCAGTAGATGCATGATTTTTGATAGGTTGTCCCACACAACAAGCCATTTAGTAGGTCATACAGTAAGGCTGTATGGTACAGACAATAGCAGTACTGTATGTGCAATATAGTTTTATTCATGGGAGGTACACCATAAGTTAATAGGTTCATAGGTAAGTATTAGGCTAACTGCCCTTCTGGGCCATTTTAAGCCTAGTCAGTTCCCCAAAAGTGAGAATCAAACCCTGTACCTTGTATCTGTGAGATGAACACCTTAACCATTATGCCAAACCTCCCCTTCATATACTAACACTTTCACCCATTTACCAGTATCCCAGTTTGGTGATTCCGCAGCTAATCTCCAAACACAGGATTCTGAAGTCAGGTCCAACATCTCCCTAAATCTAGCTTATAGTTCATTGATAAATTCTAGGCAATCATCTGCATAATATTACAAACCTAGTCAATAACCTGAGGTCAGAATCAAACCCTGTATCTTGTGTTTGTGAAGTGAAAACGTAGCCATTATGTCAACCCTCCCTGTATCATCAGTGCGTACCATATACGTGAATGCCACCTTAAACACTCACTGAGGATGAGTGTGAACTGGTCGTTATTATTGGAATTGACATTAATGTGTGCAATATTTATTAAATAATAAGAAAAATGCAAGCTGCTGCTAGTATTGTGTGAGAGGCAATACTTCACATTGGGTATGTAGCATACAAGACACAGCGGAATGCATTGCTGGCCATTGCACGTAGGTCAGCCTACATCTTACTTTTTAGGTATTTCTAAGAACAAGTGCTCATTTGCATCTCATTTGGCCTTTGTACTCATAAACTTACATCACAGAGGCAGCAACTGTTAAGACTGCCAGACAATGATATAATGTCAACATAACTAAGAAACTGTACTTGTGTAATTGCTGCTCATTCATTAGTAGGCTGTCAGGAAAGTGAAGAGTGAAGGCAGAGCATTCATTTTGCTGCTCTCTTATATAAAATCCTTTAGCAATAGTCACAATGTAATTTAAAGGTACATATATATGCTATTTATTTAATTAGAATTTAAGGGTGTGTTATACTTTCTGATAAATGTATTTCATTGTATTAAAGGCAATACTATTAGTAAATGGTGGCTGGCACCCCCTTTTACAGCTGGAGAGAATAAGGGTAAAAAATGGTATTAGGAAATTTTTTTTTTTATATACTGTTGATCAGGAAATCCCTTTACATTTAAAATTGTAATCACGCACCATACTCAAAAAAGACAAACATGCATGACCAAGTACTCTTAGCAATTTTCATGAAGGTTACAGAGTCACATCACACATGCTTCATCTGTCACTGTGCCTCCATAGGACTATAGCGGATGCAACACTGATAGTGTACCCCTGTGATTGTGTTGTAATGCAGTTTCATTAGATTGTTTTGGTGGATATTACTGTCATCTCTGCATTTTGGTACCACAGCTTTTCATGTTGTGGGACTAATTTTAAATGACTGCATCCTGCTGAGAGCTGTCCTTTTCCTTTAATTTTTCAGTGCACTGGCCCTATGCAGGACAGACTGTGTTTTTAACTCAGTCCATCTCTGACATTAGAATTATAGTTCTACTAAACTGTAATATAATTTGTGTAGACAATAGGTGATTAAAGTAAGTTAAACGTTTACTCTAATCTTATTGGAATCTTAAATCATTTTTATCATAAAGCCTTGATACTGGTTAATAGTTATGATTACAAATGTAATACTGAAGTTGTTGCATACAAAACGTTTAGGATGACTGCTTTGCTGTCGGGTTATTAGTAGGAGGTGATTAATAATGCTGTCTGGCATTACCTACTGAAAAGAGTCCAAAAAAATAAATTCTTGATAAAAATTTATAGTAAATGAGAAAGTGCAGCTGTGTAAGCATACAACATAGCAGTAGATGTTTGAATGATCACTGCTGTAGTAGTTTAGGCTGTGTATGGTATAACAGTCGGACAGATTCCGAAGTTTCAGAGCACATTCCATATCCCAGACTGACCATAAGTTAGCTTGAGCTGAGATGACTAAAAAATAAGTATGGGCACTACGCTAACTGACACAAGGACAGGACATTGCTAGGAGAAAAAAAAAACATGTTCACACCCTGGCAGAAAAAACACACAAAAACAGGGGGGGGGGGGCAGATACTGCAGCAGAGATCATTCAAACATCTACAGTTATGGAACGTTTACTTACATAACTGTACTTTGTTCTTCATATTAATCACTGCGGCAGTAGGGCTTAATATCACAGTCTTCAAGCCCACAATCTTGATTCTCATAATCCTGAGACCATAATATGGAAAGACCAAAATGCTAAAACCATAATGTCTAAAACTCTTGAATACCAAATCCACCTAACATGAGTCTTGGGTTGTATGGACCCAGGAATGAGTGCTAACATTGGCCCTGCAGGGGGCATATCCAGCAGTATTGTGGTCTTCAGCATTTCAGTCTTATATATATGCATGTATATATATATATATATATATATATATATATATATATATATATATATATATATATGTATATATATATATATATATATATATATATATATATATATATATATATATATATATATATATATGTATAAATTGGCTAAGGTTAAAAGGCCCACAAGGGCAGCTTGCCTAGTACCTACCTATGAACCTATAAGGACTATCTCTAACTAAATGGGATAGACTAATTAGAGCAAAAAGAGGGAAACTGGCTAGGCTTAAAATGGCCCATAAAAGTGGCTAGTCTAGTACTTACCTATGAAACTCTGAATGATTTTATGTCAAGACAGAACCTCAGTTATCTGTGAACAATCAAGTTATGAAGTATCCTTTCTTCCTCATTTTTGGGTTCAGGAAAGAAAACAGGTAGATGGATAGAATCGTTTAAAGTAATATGAGATACCACTTTATGCAAAAAAAGATTAGTTCTCAAAGAAACTCTGTCTCTGTGTAAGATGAGATAAGGTTGACCCATCATTAGAGTCTGCAACTCAGGTGCTCTACTTGTAGAGATCAGAGCAATCAGAAAACTGCTTTCCATGTTAGTAACTTCTAATCAGCAAGATTATTTATTTATTTATTTACATTTGTTGACCGGGAATGTCCGACTGGACGCAGGTCCATTTTCAGAGGCACGGGGAGAAAAGCTCCCAAATTAAAATATTACAGACATAGTTACAGATGAAGAATCCTAGCAATTAAAATATTACAAACATAGTTACAGTTGAAGAACATAGTACATTCAGTAGATAACTAGCATCTGTTCCATCCACGAAGTCATAGCAGATATTAACAATTGTTACAATAAGAAGTTACTGCCATATAATAAGTAGATAGGCATGGAAGTATCAGAGCTTGTTGTAATCAAAGGTAGTCTGTGGGGTGGAAGAGAGGTAGATGGTAGATGGAGTGGGAGAAGTTAGAGGGGAGAGTTACAAGGGCATAGCCAGCATGTTTTTAGGTGCGCTTTAAGTAAAGCTTTGAAGTGGGTGTATGATGGTACAGAGGTTATTGTGAACGGGGGTTCTATAATTTGGCTATAGTGCTTCTCCAGCAGTGTTATTGGCTCTAGTGACCTGTAATTGATTTTTGTTGCTGGATCATAGTGGTCTGGTGGTGAGATAGGGTTGGAGTAGATACTGGAGGGATGGGACCTTTAGAGGATGGTTTACCAGTTTGTGGGTGAGTGCAAGTTGATACCATTGAGGGAGGTGAGGGAGTTCTAGCCAGCCTAGTTCAGTAAATGGGAGACAGTGGTGACTGTGGTACGTGGCAAATTTGGCAATTTTGTTGTAGCAGGTCTCGAGTTTATTTAGATCACATTGCCTTAGGTTGCTATATATTGGAGAGGAATAAAGTAGGGTGGAGATAAGGTGCGAATTTGCAGCTGAAATCCTAGCTGCTTTGGTGAGGAGTTGCTTATTTCTGTATAAGGCTCCTAGTTTTTTGTGGACTTTTTTTATGGTCATGGATATGTGAATGTCAAATTTGAGATTGTTGTCTATTTCAACTCCTAGCAATTTGGTGTGATCTGTTGGGTGGATAGTGGTGTTGTCTTTTGCTGTGATGTTAAAGTGAGAGTTGTTTTGAGTATGTTTGGTGGGTTCAAAGATGAGTTTAGTTTTGTTTGGGTTGAGCATTAACTGGGCATCGGATAGCCAAGTTTCAACAGAGGAAAAGGCATCCCATGTGACCTTTTGCAGTTCGGGTAGGGACTGGGCTGAGCAGATGATGGTTGAGTCATCTGCATATCGTGTGAGTGTGCCATGTTTGGTGGCAGAGGCTAGATTATTGGTGAAAATAGAGAAGAGTAGGGGTCCAAGGATGGATCCTTGGGGAACACCAATAGAGACAGGTAGTTGGGGAGATATGTCATTTTGCCGTACAACGGATTGCTGGCAGTCAGACAGGTAACTCTGAATCCAGTTGGTGACTGATTGAGAGAAGGATAGGTTATTGAGTACAGAGATGAGTTGTTTGTGTGGGACCATGTCAAGTGCTTTAGATAGATCTAGGAAAGTAGCAGAGGAGAGATGTAGCTAGGTCAAATGAAGAAAGTGTTAGCTTCTGTAACACAAAATTGAAATCTCAAGGAGGAGCCACCATTTTTGGGAGGTCTTTCATATAGTGCCCCTTTCAAAAACATTTTGATATGAGAATGCCTTGAAAGAGAGGGATCCGTGAGCAGACATGCTGAAATGGTTGACAAATGAACCTTGATAGATGAGTAAGACAGGCCATTGGATAGCAATTCATACAAATACTGTAAAACCAGAGAAAACCTAACCCTGATTAGATGCTGGTTATTAAGTTGGCATCAACTAGAAAATCCTTTTCCATTTCCTTATATATGATTTTTCTAGTTGCAGACTTTCTTGTCTCCATTAGCATCTGCTGTATGTCCATAGAAAACAGGTGCCTAAAAGGTATTAAGACTTTAACATCCAGGCAGTCAGTTGTAGTTGTTTGGGGATGGGATGTATCAATCACTCCTGTTCTTGTGTGAGTAAATCCAGACTGTGAGGAAGCTTGTGGTAATTCCCCTAGCCAATTCCAAAAGAAGTGAGAACCATCTGTTGCCTAGGCCACAAGAGAGTAACCATAATGATCTCTGGGGAAATCCTTCTGAATCTTCAGACGTACCCTGGTAATCAATGGAAAGGGTGAAAAAGCATACAGGAACATTCTTGTCCAAGGAAAAGAAAAGGCATCTGCCTTCCAGGCCTTCTTGCATGGAGTCCTGGAACAAAATGTTGCCACTTGATTGTTTGGAGAGGAGTCAAAAAGGTCTATCTAAGGAAATCTCCTCAGATGGATCAAATCTTGGAAGACCCCCTGTTACAATTTCCACTCATGAAGGTGTGACTTAGTCCTGCTCAGCTTGTCTGCCGCACAGTTTTGGTTTGACAGAATATAAGATGCCTGTAGAGTGAGACTGTGCTGTAAAGCTATATCTCATGCTAACGTGGCTAGTCTGCAATGGGAATAAATTCTGGTTCCCCCCTTGCTTCTCTACGTACCACATCATCATGGTTTTGTTTGAGTTTTGGGGAACGCAGATAATTCAGAGATTTCAGAGGGTTTGTAAGAGCTTGCATCTCTTTTATGTTTACGTGTTTTAATCTGTCTTTCTTCTCCCAATGACCTTGCTCTTTTATCAAAGTTGACAGTGCCCCCCAAGCAAAGTCTTGAAGCGTTTGTTGTGACTGACTGCTTTGCAGCAGGAATGGGGAATGACACACCTTGATTCAGAGAAGTTTGATGTTTCCATGAAGTGAGTTCCATTTTTTACAAATCCCGAACTGGTATTTGAAAAAACAATGAACACCAATTCTGGGTCCAAACAGATTTCAGATACCATTGTATCTGTCTGATGTGGAGTCTTGCAAGAAGTATCATGAAAATCATGGAATCTATGACACCCAAATTCCTGAGATAACCTTTCACAATAATAGAAATCTGAGTGGAAAACCCCTGAAATAGATCTAAAGTTAGATCTATTTTTCATGTGGTAGAAAAGTCTTTCTACAAAGGTGTCTAGTAGGCACCTCAAAAACACAGTTCTGTGTGATAGCGTCAAAAAAGACTTTTGAATGTTCTCTTGGAATCCCATCCTGTACAGTAGATCTTGTACCCACTTTTAAAAAGACTATGCAAAGATAAGGAAGCTGTCCAAATATGAAAAATTGTGAATACTCAGTAGCCTGCAATGGGCTATAACAGGAAATAGACACTCTGTGAACGCTCTTAGAACAGTAGATAGCCCAAAGGGTAAGGCAGAGGACAGTGTGATCTAGACCCACAAAACCTTAAAACAATGCCTGAAATACGGATAAAAATGAATGTGATGATATGCGTTTTTTAAATCTAAGGTTACTAGAAATTTCAAATGAGGAAGAAGAAGGGGTAAAAGGTTGTGAACTGAAACTATTTCACTGTTACCACCTGACAGCCTATGATGTAGGACAGGAGTAAAGAGAAGAGTTGGCCTGGTGGATGTGAAGAAATCCCCTAGACAGGAGGAATTTCCACTCATTGACATTTATATCATAGACTGATCATATTTAGGACTCATTTGTCTCATACAATCTGTTGCTAAAGATAGAAACTAAGATTCAGACTTTCTGGAAGGTTTAAGGGACTGCCGGGTGGGTGGGGAGAACAAAGTCCCTTATATAGTCATTTTGGCTTGTTTGTTCTTTGTTCTGGGGGTTCCTGTTTCCCTTTTGGAACCTCTCTGATGTTGATTGTTTATTTTGTATCTTGCCAAAATTGGATGAGGGAGCATAATCCCCCTTGAAGAAATTAGAGAAGGGGGTGCTAAACAAATCTGTGAGATTCCATCAATTAGCTTATGTTTCTCATTATAATTTTTAATAACTTTTACTGCAAATAGTCCACAAACTAAATCCCTGTACAAAAGAGAATTCAAAATGTGTTGTTGACATCATGTGGGCGGTTCTGAGAATGCGGCCAGGTAAAACTCCTCATCACAATAACTGCAGTAACAGCCCTGGAATTAATATCACTACAGAGTCATAAACACAATTCAAACAGTGAGTAGTGACCTAAGAAATAGCAAAACATAAACCACACTGAGCAGTTTTTTCCTTGCAAGAGGAAATTGTAGTCAAAATATTCCTCATACTTTTACAATTGGTCAGTATAAACTCTCACACATGAGCCTGACAATTCATAAAACTCAAAGTTGTAGAAGCATACACATTTTCTCCAAACTTAACAAGAGCTTTACCATCCTTATCAGCAGGAGAAGGATTAGAATTAACAAAATGCTTGGGATCAGCTGGATTAACTAAAGCTATAGCTGCTGGATCAGATCTAGAATTAGTATATAAAAAGTTAAAAGGACTGAGGAACTTTGTACACTCTATCTGCTTTCTTGAAACCAGCATGTTGGTTGTCAGAGAAACCACAGGCTGTGACAAGTACATCCAGTTCTAATAGCACTGGGGATACGGGTGAGGATTCTGGAATTTGCATTTGTAGCAAATCATAACATTTTCTAAAGAAATGAGAAACCTCAGTATTCACCCACTAAAAACAACGGTTCTTTCAGGAAATAGTTTCAGAGAATGAAAATCCCTCACAGAAATTTGAGGAGAAAAGACTACATCTGAATCTCTTCAGGGAAGAGGAATCTCTTTTTCTTTTACCGGAAACCACCTTGAAGAATGGTCAAGCCCAGTAAATTACTTCTGTCTAGAGAAACTGACACAGGAGAAGCTAACTTTTTGTTTTCTGTCTCTTTTTGACAGAACAGTTAGGACAAACAGACCTAGTATTGCCAGCAACTGCTTCCCAGGGATGAGCGCCATATTTTGGCCAAGCAGTGGTACATTCTCTGCCCCTTCTCCTGTGACTGACAAGAGTGGCTGTCCCTTACCCACTGAGTGGTCCACAATAGCTGAAGATGACGTGTCTAACTCTTGGTCCATGGTAGCTGTATAGACAACACCAGAGGGATCCAAAGAAAACAATGACTGGTTTAAGGAACCAGCGTGTGTCCACACCAGAGTCACCTACTTGTAGCGGAGACAAATTACAAGCTTGCTGTGGTGGTAAGGCTGCTAAACAATCTTTTTCTTTTTCCTTTTATGGCTGGAAGAAGGTCTGACTTTTCCCTGGTCAAGCCAAAATTGGTGTATGTATTCTGTGGAAACTTGCCATCAATAGTTGGTAAAACAAGAAAACAGCAAAAAAGCAACTTCCCCCCAAAAAACAGAGTAAAAACACTTTAAACAATTTTCTCAGCTCCCAAAAATAAAATAAACACAGTTTTAATACAAAAAGGATAATTTTAAACAACTTATATTATCTATTTTCTACAAAAGTAAAAAAAAAGTGTGCTTTCATTTAAAAGTACATAGGGGTCATGGCGTAGTCAAGGAAAATACTTTTTTCCTAGCTGAAAAGTACTTGTTTTATTCAAAATGTTACTTTAAATAACTTTAAAAGTAATGTGGAATTTTCTCCCTTCAGAATATATCTGCTCAGCAATGGAAGAGCATTAGCTGACGATTGATCCTCGAAAGCCCACAGAGGAGTATCTCTTCTCAGTAGCAAGAAAACCCTGAAGGACTTGCTGCCCAAACTGGTCTGTTTAGTCAGAGATTACAATTATTGATTTATTAACCTTTATTCTCTTATGTATGCTAGAGTATGTTAATTCTTATCAATGGTAGGTCTGCATTGCATTTTGGTTTTACACTCATACAGTTGCTGAAATTTTCAGTCTTGTCCTGTCTCCTCCCCTGAAGGTGGAGCTTTTGGATGGTCCTACTGAGATCCCATTAAAATAAATAGAAAACCTGAAGCTAGAGGTTTGGTGATAATATGCAGACATAGGGTATGAACAGAAAATAGTTTTACTGGCAGATTTCAATGTTTCTACTTTGCTGAGGTAATAACATATAGTGAAAGCATATAGAGATATAGCAAATGTGTAACCCAGATATCTGCTATATATTTCAGGCCAAATTATCTTGTGCTGCATTAGATATTTCATGTTAACTTTGTGCAGTCCACTTTACCAAGAGTTTTCTTCAACCTGAGTCAGCAGCAGCATATATGTTAATAGTGCAGTGTTGGTGTTTTATTATCATTAGTCATTTCAAAAGTAGCAGATTGTGTTGTCACTACTAATCAGGCATTGGCCCATTTGAAAAATGAACCCATGAAAATGGTGGGCTGACTGTGGATGGAGGAATGAGTGTCCTACAGTAAAGCAGGAGAGGTCAACAGTCCAGATTTTCATAGAATATCCAGATTTTTACCTCTTTTTGGTCTGTTCCTCAAAGAAATGTTTGTTTTTCTGCCAAATCATTGAGGATTTAAGTCAGTAATAATGACAGACACTTGAGTTTCAGACTTCATATCATTCAGAAAATGCATACTAAAACAAAACCTACTGTTCTAGAAACTTTCTAAATTTATAAGAGCAATAATTACAGTCTTTCCCTGATTTTGGGGCCTTTATTCCCCTCATTATTTTGGCTTTGTCCAGATTCTTGAGCTAAGAGGTAGGGACCACAGCTGTTAATGTTAAGTTGTCAATCTCACCTTCATTCTTGCTGGAAGGGTTGGGAGCCGAACCTCGGCTCCGACTCGGCCAAATACTAAAGCTCGAGAGCTATTTTTACCGGCTCGAGGCCATCCTATGTCCCATAATGCTAGGCGAAATATACCCAGATCTCGTTTGCCGCTTAGCTACGAGGTTGTGTTTTCACCGGCTCCAGGTCGTATATTTTTATTAATAACTTTTGAGGTAGTTTTTAGTCAGTCTTTTATCCATTTTTGTCTCTTTAGTATTAGTGTAGTTAGCGACTAGTCTTTTCCCCTTCTTTTAGTTGCTAATCTCCCTTTTTCTCCACCCTCAAGGTGGTTGGGCCTCTGACCCTCCCCTTGTAGTACAGTTTTCCCCTGGTTGTTCTGTGTGTGTGTGTGGAATTCTGTCCCTCTACTTGGTGTAGTTACTCTTTTATAGAAATTGTTATTATAATTTAGAGTATTGTGTGTTTGTTTTTACAGTATGTCTAAGGATACTAAGGTATCGGGTTTCAAGAAGTGTGACTCGTGCTGTCAGAAGATGTCTCTGACAGACGGTCACACTTCTTGTGTGTATTGTTTGGGCCCTATGCACCTGCAGGACTCTTGTTCCATCTGCCACGCTTTTAGCCCTAGAGTCCTGCAGGAGTGCAGAAACAAACTCATACTTAGAGGCTTGTTAAAGCCTGAAGATTTCCCGGCTAAGACCATGGCTGGGAAAGCTTGAAAGCCCGCCAAATCATCGGCTCCATGTTCAGAGCCGGCGCCGAGCGGTGCTCTTGCTGCCTCGTCGGTTCCGGCTGGAACCGAGGCATCTAGACCTCAGTCATCTCTGACTTTATTGTCGGAGCCGTCCCCGAGCAGAAAGCGCTCTAGGTCTCCATCTCTCAAGTCAGTTAGATCGGCTCCGAAGTCTGCACTCTTGTCGGAGAGGAGCCATAGATCTCATTCCTCTAGGTCTTCCAGGCTTTCGGACCATGACCTCGAGAGGGTAGTCAGCCGGCTTTTAAAGTTGCAGGCACTGGCCCAGTTGCTACATAGCCCATCTCAACAGACAGGGGCTACCCTTACACCCACTCAAGTTCCTCCTCCGACTACCCTGCTGAGTTCGGAGCCGGAGGTAGTCGAGGTTAGTACTGTGGGGGCATCGGAACCAATCCCCCTGTTGTCGGTTCCTTCGTCGGCTCCGTTCCCGTCCTTGGCTCCGTCCTTGGAGGGATCCGGGCGCCGAGACTCCCTTGTCAGCTCCGAGGGGGCGAGTGGCATCGGACCCTTGTCCGACCCCACTCTCCCTCTCAGAGCCTCTGCGCAGGTGAGTTCGGCCCTGACATCGGCCTCGGAGCCATCCCTCTCGGTGCTGGAGGGAGTTCTCATCTCCTCGGAGTTGGGTCCTTCTTCCCTGCCTGACAGGGGCACCTTTGAGGTGATGAGGAGCATGCTGGCTCCTATGCTGGCACCATGGTCGGCCTTCTCAGTGCCTCCCTCCACGGTGCCTGCTTCGGCCCCTGCCTACCCTCCTGACCCCAAGCGAGGAGAACCGACGCTCCAGGCTGCCCCATTGGGCATTTCTTCCTCTTTCGAAGCCTCCCCTGACCCTGCGGGGGAGCCCCCTCAGAAGAGGACATGTAAGAGGAAACATGTTGACTCTCCTGAGTCAGTGACATCTGACACCGACCTGGATGATTCAGAAGGGTCCCCAAGGTCCCCCTCTGAGGATGTCTCCTTCTCTGACATCTTAGAGATCCTAAAACAGAGGGGGGACTGGTCTGCCCTCAACCCATCCGAGGACGAGTCGGTGTACCTGGATGCCTTCGGTTCTCACCCTTCCACCTCCTGGGTGTCCCTGCCTTTCGATCCACTTATGGAAGTAGTGGCTCGGAAGGCGTGGACGGCTCCAGATACTATGGAACCAACTCCCCGGAGGCCCACAAAATTTATTACTGCTCCCTCAGATAAGCAGTTTCTTTCCAAGGGTGTCCCCGTGGATGCCATGGTGGTGGCGGCAGCCACTAAGAAGGAGTTGGCTGACCCTTCAGTACCTGTCCATCCTCCTAATAAGGAATCTAGGATGATGGATAGGTACGGCAAGTGGATGTTTTCCTCAGCAACCTTTGCTATGTGGTCGCTGAATTATTTATGCCATTTCACCCGACTTCAGAGGGACCTTCTCAAGGAACTGGGTGAAACATTGCAGGACCCAACAGCTGTGGGGTCTCAGGAAAAGATCAACTCCCAGCTAGGGACCCTGAACTCTATCGTCAATTCTTCCATGCGGCTCATCTCTTATGCAGCCGATGGAGTGAGTAGAGCCGCAGGTACGGGTGTTGCTCTAAGGAGACACGCCTGAATGCGGCTCTGCAATTTTGCTGATCCCTTCAAGGCGTCATTCACTAACACCCCCTTTGATGGTTCTGCTCTTTTTCGACGTCAAGTGAAGGATACCTTAACCAGGTGCGAACAAGAAGGCAAGACTCTCTCTGCTGTGGGAGTCCATTTTTCCGCCCCTTCTAGACCGTATCCTAAGGGTCAAAAGGGCGGGAAAATGTGGTTCCGCAAACCTCAGGGAGTTCTGCCGGATGCACGTGGTGAGCTTCCCTCTAGAGGCAGAGGAGGGAACAATAACAGACGTCACCCTAGGGGCAGGGGGGGGGTCTGCAGAATCAGGGTAGCAGAGAATCTTTCTCTGACAAACCCTTTCAGCACCCCTGAGGAGCTGCCAGACTGTCCACCTTCGGAGGCAGTCGGGGGAAGACTTTCGCTGTACCCAGAAGCCTGGTCCTCCCTTACGCAGGACAAATGGGTACGGTCGATCATATCCGAGGGCTACAAAATCCCATTTATCCACACCCCACATCAAACAAAAGGGCCTCTTCCAGACGTTCCACCTGGTCTGAGAGGCCAAGCAGCACTAGAAATTTCAAAGCTGCTTTTAAAAAGAGCCATCCAACCAGTCCCGGCAGACCAACAAGGATCCGGAATCTACTCCAAATTCTTTTTGGTACCAAAAAAGACAGGGGACTGGAGACCTATTTTGGATCTCAGCAGACTGAACAAATCGGTTCAAAGAACAAAATTCCAGATGGTCACGCTACAGTCCATTCTTCCCTTTCTGAGTCAGGACAATTGGATGTGCTCTATAGACCTTCAGGATGCGTACTACCATATCAAAATGAACAGGCACTACAGGAGGTTTCTCCGCTTCTGGCTGGGAGCCAGTCACTACCAATTCAGAGCCCTGCCCTTTGGCCTCACCACAGCCCCCAGGGTGTTTACCAAATGCATGGCAGTGGTTGCGGCTCACTTGAGACGTCGCGGATTCCAGGTGTTTCCATATTTGGACGACTGGCTCCTTACTGCCACCACCAGGCATCAGCTTCTTCAAGTCAGGGATTACGCTGTACAAACCTGCAAAGCGCTAGGCATCTCTATAAATTTCGAAAAATCTGCCTTGTCGCCTTGTCAGCATATTACCTTCATAGGCACCGTGTTAAACACGGTAGAGTTGTCAGCAAAACTTCCTACGCAACGAGTATACGACATTCACAGTCATGTTCAAGTCCTGCTACAAGAGGACAGGGTCCAAGCCAGGTTTGTACTGAAAACGCTTGGTCTGATGGCTGCATCAATCACCTTGCTCCCCCTAGCTCGTTTTCATATGCGGATACTACAGTGGATGCTTTTTTCCCAATGGTCCTTTCAGCAGCTTCCCATGTCACACAAGATTCTTATCACTCAGTCTTGCAAACGACACCTATCTTGGTGGATGGACTCACCCCAGGTGCTTCAAGGCAGACCGGTTGTTCTCCCCCCTCCGGTTGCCACCGTGACAACGGACGCCTCCCTGATCGGGTGGGGGTGGGGGCATTTTCAGGGCAGGACAGTCCAGGGCACATGGCAACCCTTAGAGTGCCACTTGCACATCAATGTCCTGGAGATGAGAGTGGTGCTATTGGCGTTGCAGGCTCTCCAGAACTCTCTTCCCACTGGGACGATTGCAATACAGACAGACAATATGTCTGTAGTATGGTACATCAACAAACAGGGCGGAACCAGGTCCTACCCTCTTTGTCGGGAAGCGCTCAGACTCTGGCAATGGGCGATCTCTTCTCAGCGGTTTCTGGTAGCAAAACACATTCCCGGGAACTCCAATGTCATAGAAGACAGGCTGAGCAGGGACATTCTCATGCCCTACGAGTGGTCTCTCAACCAACTAGTAGTGGACCAAATCTTCAGAAAGTGGGGCCAGCCTTGCTGCGACCTTTTCGCAACCCCTCAAAACAGCAAGCGTCAAGACTTCCTCACCCTCTTCCCTCTTCCGGGCCTCTCTCCCAGGGACACTCTAGTCCACGATTGACCCAGGGGTCTCCTTTATGCTTTCCCCCCCTTTCTCTTAATCACTCTGTTAGTCCAGAAAGCAACTGCCTTGAGATCCAGGATGATCCTCATTGCCCCTTACTGGCCTTGACAAGTCTGGTTTCCGTTCCTACAATGTCATCTATTGGAGCAGCCCTGGCATCTGGACCCTGTGCCAGACCTTCTGACCCATCAATCGGGCAGGCTGCACCAATCCCTGTCATCTCTCAACCTCACAGCTTGGTTGCTCCACTTCCAACCCTAGCCAGACTTCCCTTAATCTCTCCGTAAGTACGTCAGATTATCCTTGCCTCTCACAAGTCTAACACCAGAAAGACGTACGTTAGTAAATGGAAACGTTTCTCTATTTGGGCAGAAAAGAACCAAGTTGATCCCTTTAATGCCCCTGTCCAAACAGTTCTAGATTTTCTAGCGGAACTCTTTCAAAAAGGTTCCTCTTCAGCCACTATCAAAGTCCAGTTGGCGGCTATTGCAAATTTCCATGTTGGCTTGTCAGAGTCTAGTATTATGTCCCACAAGCTCTGCAAAGCCTTTCTGAAGGGTACCCTATTACCTAGGCCCCCAGTCAAAGACCCTCCTCCACCATGGGATCTAAATCTGGTACTGTCGTCTTTAATTCTACCTCCTTTTGAGCCTGCTGCCTCCTGTTCGTTAAAACTGCTCTCATGGAAAACACTTTTCTTGGTAGCTATTACCTCAACCAGAAGGGTTTCGGAACTACAAGCACTTTCTGTGCGCCCCCCTTATCTTGTTTTTCACAAAGATAGAGTGGCTCTTAGGACAAATCCATCCTTCTTACCTAAGGTACTCTCAGAAAAAAATCTGAATCAGACCATTGATCTCCCAGTTTTCTTTCCAAATTACCCTGATAGAGCTGAGAGAAGATTGCATTGTTTGGATGTCCATAGGCAACTACATTTCTATCTGGATAGAACCAAGCCAACGAGAAAATCAGAGCAACTCTTCTTATCTTACGCCGAAGGGAAGCAGGGCCTTCCAGTTTCCAAAGTGACCTTGTCAAGATGGTTGACCTCTCTTATCTCTTTAACCTATCAATTGAGGCATAAGGAACTCCCTACCAAGCCTAGAGCTCACTCAACTAGAGCATTAGCTTCCTCAGTTGCTTTTCAAGCGAGATTACCTATGGATTCTATTTGTGCAGCGGCCACATGGGCCTCTCCTCATACCTTCATCTCTCATTACAAACTGGATATTGCCTCCAGAAATAGGGCTGATTTTGGTTCCACTGTACTCAAGTGTCTGTTCCATTGAGCCACCCAGGACTAAGGTGCTAGGGACGCTGTCCCATCCAGCAAGAATGAAGGTGAGATTGACAACTTAACATTAAGAAGTTATGTACTTACCATAACGTTCCATGTTAGTTGTCTTCTTCTCGCCTTCTTTCTTGCATCCCACCCTCCATCTCCCTAGCCTGAAAAAGACCTAGAGTATTGGGTGAGATTTTCCTTGTCACCAGGATTATCCCTTCAGCTAGAGCTCTTCTTCCCCTTTGGTAGCCCTGGTGACAAACAAGAAGTTATGTACTTATCATAACATTCCATGTTAGTTGTCTTCTTCTCGCCTTCTTTCTTGCGTCCCACCCTCCATCCCCCTAGTCTGGAAAAGACCTAGAGTACTGGGTGAGATTTTCCTTGTCACCAGGATTATCCCTTCAGCTAGAGCTCTTCTTCCCCTTTGGTAGCCCTGGTGACAAACAGGCTGTAGGGTTTATAGTTCTACATAGCTCTTAGTTTTATCTTTTTCTAGTGGTGGGACATGTCTGTCCATAGTGTTAGCTATCAAATGAGATCTGGGTATATTTCGCCTAGCATTATGGGACATAGGGTGACCTCGAGCCGGTAAAAATAGCTCTCAAGCTTTAGTATTTGGCCGAGTCGGAGCTGAGGTTCGGCTCCGAACCCATCCAGCAAGAAAGAAGGCGAGAAGAAGACAACTAACATGGAACGTTATGGTAAGTACATAACTTATTATTATCATCTATAACCTGTAGCAATAGAAGGGGATGTGTTGGAATGACTGCATAGTTGGATGGATATGCAGAAAGTTCAAGATTACTTTCGTATTAACAGGAAAACTGATGAATTCCTAGGAGAGCTGCAGGTAGCGTATCGACCTTGACCCATTTGAGAGACAGATGTTCTTCATTCCACATTGCTGCAGTAGTATTTAACGGATGTCAAAAAAGAATAACTTATTTCTTGTTGAAACAGAATACCCCATAGGGATTACCATACCTTGTGTATACCTTGTTTAGGGCCTGAGCACAAGACTTCTTTGGTAGGCCCAAGTTTAGCTTCTTGGGGGCTCTCCTAGCACTTCAGGTTCTGTGCCTAAGAAACATATGCTTAAAATGGCAGAAGATTTGATTACTCTGATTCCCCTCTGATAAGAGGATAAGAGGGAGAGAACCGAGTTTGAGAAGTTTTGGAGTTTTGTTTCAGTGTTCAGTCTGAGTCTTTCTGTCTCGGAGATATCCTCTTATCCTCCTCCTTCTTGATCTCTGATGATGATGTGGACTCCTCACTCCTCCAGCTTCTCCTATTTCTTTCAGAGACTCCTCTGCATTCCATGGGGAGGCTTAGGCCAAGAGGCCAAGATTTCTCTGATTCCAGGAAAAGGCTTAGAATTTCTGTTTTTACCCCAGCATAGGCCCTTAGCTACTATACCTCCTGTGTTGGTGTGGTGGAGATGTTTTGCAGAGGCTTCCCTGAACCCTGATTCTTTGCCTCCTCCTCTGTTAAACCCTGATAGGTATATAGGGTGCCTGAAGCTCATAAGTATCTTTTAAGAGTCCAACTGTTTCTCAGGCAGAAAGGTGTTAAGGCCTCTCCTGTAAAAAAACCTAAAAAATCCGTAAAAAGCGGGGCTTTGGATAGATGGGGGAAAGAAAGGTATAACTTCTTCCAGCCATGGCGTTGAATTGTCAGTTTCACATGCTAAAATATCAATGCTATCTCCTTTCACAATTCAAAATTGAATGGATTGATGGATTGGCTTGATGAAGGTATTGTGTAAAGAGTTGAGATTTAGTTCATGTGTCTGAACAAGTGCATTCTAAGCATTCTGGTAATGTGTTTTGAATGTCCTAGGCCTCCTTGAGAGGCCTGTAGTTCTGTTCTTTCTCAGGCATGCCTGGTTGAGGGAGGGATCAGAATTGAGCTGAGCATAAGACAAGTTTTGGATGCTCTCCTTTGATCTGATGTGTGTTTTGTTTTGTGCCTGTGGAAGCAGTTAAAAAAAAAAGAGGACAAAGCTAAGTCTATGCAAACTGTTAAAGATTTTTTTTTTGGTGCAGCCACCGAAGTTTAGTAGAAATTGGCTACTAAGGGATGAACATATCCTGCTTATGATTCCCAGTCTAGGGCAGAGCAAGGTTCTTTTAGGGCCTAGAAACAGGAGTTCACCTGCTCAGACTTCTGGTGAGGAGTGAAGACTCTCTTCAAAGAAAAAAAATGGGATTTACTCAAGACAGATGGGTGTGTTGGATATTCACCACCACGGTTACAGGTTTTATTTCCATACCTTTGCCCCTTTCAAAGGCATGCCAGGCTCACAAATTCTCTTGTTACTCCAAATAGGGGCCATTCAGCCAGTCCCTGTATCAGAAAGGGGCCTAGGATTTTATTCTAATTTTGTTATTATCTATCAACAACACTCTGGACATTCCTCCAAAGTTCAAGATGTTGACGTTACAACAGCTTACCTCTGCTGGGCAAAGATCACTGGATGGTAACTTTAGATCTCAAGGGAAGCTACCTTCATGTGCCTATAAGACTAAGTTGCAGGAAGTATCTAAGAGCAGCATCTTAGATTTGTTTATAGCAGTGCTAAGATGCCTAGGGTATTCTGTGTCAGAAGAAATAAGTCCAGTCTAGTACCCTCTCAAAGACATGTGCTTCTGGGTGTGAGACTGAATACATCCTTCGGGTTCATGGCATCTTGTATTCTGGTGCTTCCCCAATGCCAAACTGCATATGAGGAAGCTACATGGATTTACTGTCATTCAAATAATACCTTGCTTCAAAAAAAAAGAATTTTTTGTGGTGGGCTCAAATGTCACCTAAACAAGGACTTCTCTGTGACCGGCCCAGAGGCGAGTCAGATTAACGACAGATGCCTCCGGACATTTGCTGGGAGCTCATCTAACTTTCAAGGAGTTACTTCTTCAGGGCAGGTGTTGATGTTTTGCACAAAGGTTTCATCACACAGCTTGGAAAGTGGATGCGACTTTTTTTGTTGGCTATTACTTCTGCAAAGAAGGGTGTCTGAGTTGCAGGCCCTTATGGCAGTAGAGCCCTTTTGATTTTCCATAAGGATAGGGTAATTCATTTGCCTACTTTTTATGCAGACCCCAGACCCCAAAATAAAGGACAGGCAATTGCGTTATTTGTTTGTTTTTTTTTATGAGTTAGCAGGGCAAGCCTGTGTCAAAACAAACTATTTCTAGGTGGATTGGTAAGGGTGGGCAAAGGAGGATATTTTGACAGCTACTTGGAGTTCAGTGCATACTTTCTCTACTGGTTTTGCCACAGCTATTTTGCAAGGCATGTTGTAATGAAGAACATAGTACAGTTTTATACCTACCATAAATGTGTAGGATCCCACATTGCTGCAGTCCACAATTTCCTCCCTCCTTCCCTGGGGCAGAAAAGACTGAGGACCCGGTCCAGCCATTCACTTTGGTATTCGACGACTGACACACGGACTGCCAATAGTTAGGACTGCAGCAATGTGGATCTCGAACATCCTGTACTTTCAAGATCACCAAATGATCCTGAGAAAACTGGTCAGGCCATGGGAACTTTTAGTTTAATGCTAGGGGGTATCATATAGATAAACTATTAGGAGAATGTTGGACTGTAAGAGATCTCACAGAGATGCCCTGTGATGGATCAGTACCAGTACCAGCTGCTTAAAAGAGAAAAATAAAAAAAAAAGTTTACATGTTTACATTAAATTTCAGATAATATATTACATCTGTTTGGTGCTCACAAGGTATGGCTTAGGTTAGCAGTGGCCACATTCAAGTTGTACTTATCTGCATACGTGTATGAATTAAGCTGTAATGGTAAATTACGATTGTTACCTTTACTCTTGATGTCTAGTAATATCCTTAGCCAGTCCATACAGCAGGTCTTGCTTAAGCAGATTGACATTTAACACTGTAGTTAAAGCCATTCATTAGATTGCTTAGAGCAAGAAGTGTGTTTTGCTGGATATATATATTTTTTTATTTTTCAGGCCCTGTGGATCAGACCTTTGCCACTAGGCCCTATCCTCAATCTCAGTCATAGCATAGTCCCTCTCCTCAATCACAGTCAAAACAACCTATTTTTTTAAGTGAATTGTATACCCTAGACCACCAGTCTGTAATGTCCAGATATGTGTCTTATTGATTTTAATCTATATGAACTTCCCAAAACCCATGAACAGAGAAAAGTGAGACCATGCAAACACATAATTCAGAGTCAGACTTAGTTACTGTACTGTACTCCCTTCCCTTTTGTATGTGTTAAAAATTCTGTCTTCTGCTACATCTGAAAAATGTTTCTTGAGTCCCACAGCCTGCCTTTCCTTAGGTACCCCAAATGCCTTTATTGCTAATATGGAGACTTGCTTTTAACACTGGAGCTACAGGCAGAGGAGGAGATGAGTGGAACAGTGGTCAGAAACCTAAGGGTTGGCTTACCCACCTCAAACAACTGAGATGTCCAAATAAAATGTTGTTTTTCTAAGATGTAATGAGACTAGTGTTATGTGTATCTATATTGCTGCTACTGGCATCACCTCAAAATTAAAATTCTGATCACAGAAACTTTCAGACTGGACTTTTAAATACAAAACATCAGCCTGTGTATGCTCTTTGGTGTCCTTGACTTCCTAAAATTGCGCTCCTGCAGAAACGCTCAGCTGTAGTTACAAAGACATAATTGAAATTATACTCTGTGAGAAAAGTATTCTCATTTCATTATTTTAGTATACCCCTTTCGATTCCAGTTGGTCCACGATGGGCTATGTGGCATTAGGAAATATGCTGTCAGTTACATCAGTGTAAAAACAAAGCTGGCCAAATATGCCTGACTGTTTTTGCAGGAATATATCTTGGGTAATCAGGGACCCCTGTAAAGGTACTCACATTTTCTTTTGACATAACAGCTTGGAATTTTCTGTAATCACAGAATTCTTTTAAGGCTATGAACAAGCATATGTTTTTGTTGGTGTCTGCTATGTTTGCTGTCTGTGTGTCCATCATTTGGAGGGTGCGTGTTATGAAATGAATTGATTTTTTGTGAAATGGGTGCTCTCAAGGGTTTAGATAAGAGTTCCACTTTTTGGCTTAGGCATTTTGTTTCAAAGTTACTGACTGTTAACCACTGAGTCCACCTTAGTACAGTGGTATTATATGTAAACTCTCTGCCTGTGACATGCAGTTCAGGGTAGATTCTTGTACTGGTGTGATTTATTTTATCTTTTTGTTGATGTCTAGATGTTAAGCAAGGATAGAGGCAGAGCACAAGGTAGTTATATACCATGCAAAGCTTTATAATTGTTTTGTACCTGTAATACAAGACTTGTAAAAAATGCCCTTGAAAAGCATTAGAGTTCCCACTGACATCCATAAGATAAGCTTCTGAGTAATTGAGAATTTGTTCTTGTCAGAGGTGGCACTCCTGTGTGAGTAAATAAATAGCTTTGATTCCATAACCCTGGCCCCCCTCCCCTGCCACCACAGCTAGGCTTGCTATGATAAATGTGTTTTCTCACAAATAGGGATGCGTGGCCAAAAAGGTTAAGAAGTCAAAATGCGGAATTGCCCTTTGGGTTATTGTGCTCTTGTGGGATCATTAAACATTGTATCACAAGGAAATGATGTGACAATAAGGAGCCACATTGGGCATATTTCCTGAAGATGTGGGAGTCAAATTTTGACATGAAACCTCTGGTTGCCCTGCATTTAATCAAATATCAAAGACAAGTAAATATCAAATAAGCTGAGTTGTCACCCTGTCTGAAAAAAGGTATACAAAGGAATTTGTGTGCATTTACTAAATTATACAGAGACATTCACTTCTTTTTATTTGAAATGGGTACATATATTTAATATAAAATGCCCTTTTATAGCATCAGTATAGGAGATTCTGTTTGAATGTATAACATTCATATGTCTGTGTAGGCAGGTTTAAGTCTACAGCAGTAAACTAGGCAAAGCACAATTATTTATAAAGTTCGTTATCAAAAACATTACAATCCATCTTCTGTGCATTCATCTAGTAATAACAGTGAAGGAATTATGGGTCAGGAATGTCATCCAGAAAGCGCCAAGGTGCGATACATCAAAAATTCATGAGATCAGTCAAACGTTTTTTCATAATACCACTTCTCACCTTCTGATGGGTCATGTGTCAGTACTATTTGAATCACATTGCTGACTTCTAATTTTAAATATCAGTGCATAACGGTTGTCAGTCGAAGTGAGTTAAAAAAGTTCATTTGCTTTCTAGACAGAAATTGTTTTAGTATGAAGTAGGCAATAAAATGTAAGTGCTTGTCCAAAGAAAAATGCAGTACCAGAAATAAAAGTCATGATCATCGTGATCAACAATGCAGCACAAGATTCCTAATTTTCCAGAGAACTGAAATTATTCAAAGGGAAATGTAGGACAAGCACTTACATTTTATTGCCTACTTCATACTAAAACAATTTCTAACTAACAATACCCAACAGAACCAAGACACTCTCCACCAAAAAAAAGGAAACCAATCTGGTGGTCCCCAGCCATTTATAAACTCTACAACAGAAGGAAGAAACCGTTGCAGAAAAAGGTGAAATCCCAAGGCTGGAAAAACTCCCTTATTAGCCTCAACAAAAAGTTGAGATCCCTCATCAAATCCTCTAAAGCCAGCTATGAAGGCAGAATTGCGGCAGACACTAAAAACAGTTATATCAAGAATTTCAACGGCAATACCCAGATTTGCTCTAAGTTACTGCACAATGGTACCTCCTATACTGAGCCAACAGATATTGCCAATATTCTGGCCAACAGATTCAGTGCCAGCTTTACCCCTTTCTCCCCGCTAAAAGGACCAATCACAATACTGGAAGAATGCCAGGCACCCAGCATTACTGCAGCACAGGTTAAAGCTGCATTATCCAAGGCCAAGAATACAGCTTCCATGGGACCCGATAATATCCCTGGCTGTGTTCTACATGAACTACAAAGTGAACTTGCACCTCACCTGTGTGCCCTGTTCAATCACTGCCTCACCTCAGGCTTTGTTCCTACCAAATGGAGCACTGTTACAGTCATCCCTCTCCATAAAGGGGGAGTGGCTACAGACCCTGGGAATTATTGTCCCATTAGCCTGACGAGTCTGATATGTAAAGCTATGGAGCGCATCATCATGGACCTGATTAGCAAAGATATAGGAGATCTCCAAACTCTGGACCCCATGGAGTTTGGGTTTGTGAAAGGGAGATCATGCCTGCTCAACCTGGTTGACTTCTTTGAGTCAGTCACCAGGGCTGTGGATGAAGGTAAGGCAGTGCATACAGCCTACCTCGATCTGGCCAAGGCCTTTGATACCATTCCTCATTCGGGAATTATTGATAAACTCACCAAACTAGGCATCCACCCCTATATCACTAGGTAGGTTGCAAATCGGCTCACAGATAGAACACACAGTGTGAAAGCAGCGAACTCCAAGTCAGACTGCCAACCAGTTATGACAGGGATTGGTCCTGAGTCCTCTCCTGTTTGGCATCTACTTCTCAGAAGTCCAGGCCAACACAAAGGGACTCTGGCTGACCAAGTACGCAGATGACTGCAAGCTGGGAGCCATTGTTAACTCCCCAAGTGATGCAGACATCCTACAGAAAGGCCTCACTGAGACCAATGACTGGCATCAAAATCATGGCCTTAAGCTTAACACCAAAAAATGCATCGTCATCCCCTTTGGGAAAAACTCAGTTCCCACTAATTACCACATCAACGGGAACCCATTGAACACTGAAGGCATTATAAGAGATCTGGGGACGCAGGATGACAGCAACCTCTCCTTCGACCACCACATTGCCACTGTGGTCAGAAAGTCCTTCTATGTGGCACATCTCATTACCAAGGGTTTTGCATCCAGGAAGAAAGAGGTCATTGTCTCTCTCTCTACTCTTCCCTCATTAGACCAATCATCGAGTATAATGCGCCATTTGGCATGTCACTAGACACCAGCAACAGCTGGAGATGCCACAGAAGTACCTCATGAAGAGAATCCTAGGCATTAAAAACATGTCCTACACGGACAGACTCAAAAGACTCCAGCTATTCTCTGTCTCATATCGCCTACTTAGAGGCGATCTCTGCTTGACTTACAAAACCATGTCTGACCCAGCTCTGTTAGAAATGCTACATCTAAAGAAATACCAATCTCTCCGCACCATATGCTCCAGAGACCTCAACCTCATTACCACAGTTAACCAAACATGCTGGAGGGACAGGTTCCTCACCAAAAGGCTGCCCATGCTCTGGAATAGACTTCTCATACATGTCGAGCAGAGCACCTTGCTGTCCCTTTTCAAAAGAAATCTTGATGAGTGGATGAGTAATAGAAAGCTCACCCTGGGGATCACTCCAGTGGCTCTCCTTGATAGAGGCACTGGGAACTAACGTTTGGTAGCATGATGCCAGGGCACCTCTATGGGCTAGGCTTGTAAATGCTCCAGGGTCATTAGCCTAGTACATACCTATGAACCTATGAACCTTGCGGGTGTGTGTGTGTGTGTGTGTGTGTGTGTGTGTGTGTGTGTGTGTGTGTATATGTGTGTGCGTGTGTGTGTGTGTGTGTGTGTGTGTGTGTGTGTGTGTGTGTGTGTGTGTGTGTGTGTGTGTGTGTGTGTGTGTATTTGCATGTGTTTGCTTAAGCTGGGCATATAGGGAAGCACTCTGCACCCTCCATACCCTAGCTAAGCTATAGAATACACTTTGATGTCAACACAGAGATAAAATTCCTGAGCTGTGTGCATCCCTGACTCTTGAAGAACATTTGATAGACCTGCTCTTTTTTGCAAAAATTCAAATTACTTTGCTTCTGCTTTGGTAGAAATGGATTCTGCAAAACAACCTGATACAATTTACTTTTTGTAGAGAGGAAAAGGTTTATGCATGTACTGTAGGCTGACCATAATGGGACATGCGAGAATCAGCTAACATGATTTACATGTGTGACTACAGACTGACAGCCTTCTAGGATGAGCCCAGTGTACGATGCGGGGAGACAGAAGAATGATATGAACATTGACAAAAAGCCAGGTGTGTAATGTAAAATAAGAAATTAAATTAAACAGTGACAAACCTTCATCTAGCATGTTAAGTATGTTACATTGCTAACAAGGGTGGGGGTGGTGGTGGGAATGAAGGCTTTTTGTTTTTGTCACTTTGGCCATGTCTGCATTAACACTGACATGACTTAAAAGAACTTCCTCCCCATCAAGTTGTGGACAAGAACAGAATGGACGCAAGTGGAGAAAAACACAGCTGCAAATGGATAACTGATATGCACTAACTTATTGCCTTTTGCAAGTGAGTAGTGTAAATGCCTGTATTTGTTTGTTTACATTCCTTGTGGGATATTTAAGGAGTCCGACATTACAAAATGTATTGCCTGTTGCAATTAATTGGATTGAGATGCGGGTGGAAAAAATCTTAGTATGTTTAGTCTATCAGGTCAACAAATAAATACCTTCAAACATATTCCTAGTCTGTCCAGTATTTGTGCAAACTTTCCCAAATGAGAATATGTTATGTCATAGCAGGTATTACTATTTCACATTATTACCTGTCAGGGGTACTTAGGAATTCTGCAATGACCTCCTCTGTTATTTCTTCGTTCAGCTATTAATAAGAGATATCACTGCATGAAAGTACAGCACTATGGGATCCATTCAGTAACTGCCAGACTATTCTATCATTTATGCAATTGTTATATCAGAAAGTCCCTGTTTAGTCACCCTTCTCCTCAGATTTTCATTATAACCTCATTCATTGATTTCATGTTAGCTTTACATATCCATTCATATTTCACGTTTTGTATTTAAGATCTGTAATCTATTTTTTTCTCTTGTCAATATTTTATTGCTATGTTGAAATTCATTTTCATCTTATTCTATATTTTGCCCTGTGCCATACCTGAAATAGGTCCCTTGGATACTGTTTTATCCTAGTTAACTGACAGTTACAGCAAAAGACAGCGAAAAAGAGGAGCTCTGTAAAATTAAACAGATGATCTGTTACAGTCTAATATGTTTGTAGACCTGGTACTGCTGTATAGGGAGATGTAATCAAACAAAACTTTTTTCCCCCTGCAGATATCATTTCTTGTCTTTTGACATTGACAAATATACCCTTCTCAAATGAGTATGCATGTCATCTCTTCCTATCAAGACTAGTATGTCACTTTTTACCACTTAGACTGAAAAAGACTGTAAACTAAGAGAACATTTTGTTAAATGCATCAAAGCTTACTTCCTCTCTGTAACTATTATGTTTTTGACAGCAAAAACAGAAGTACACTTGGCCTTGATGTTTTTTGCAAAAGTCATTTTAGACACATTGTTGGTGTGCAGATTGTATATAAGTGATTGAACATGTAAAGGTCTTCGCCTCAAGCATTTGTAGTAGGAGGTGATCTGTAGAAGAATAGGCAATTTTCTATCCACCTGGCTCACAGAGCTGAATGTCTGGCAGAAACAAAAAACTATTCCTGTTATCATGTCCAAGAATGTTAGAAAATGAATGTATGTTTGCCATTCGGAGATGGCTGTTCCACATCAGATGCTACAACCAATTTTCCCTTTTAAAGCTGTTAGGTAAGCCATGGTGAATGCTTAGGACAAGTAGCTCTGTCGGGGGTGGGGTGGGACTTTTTCAGCTACAGAATAGTCTGTGCTACACTATTAGCCTTATGGATTATGTTAAGCCACTGAATCATATAACAGTGAACAGTGGTTACTGAAACCTTACCAGACTTGTTCTACCTTTAAGACGGTATAAAGAAGAACTAAGGTTAAACGTAAGTATTGCCCCTAGTATTCAGAACAAATGGCTTGTTTTATGGCATTTTCTTCCTTTAAAATCTAAGATCAGTAATCTTAGAAGAGGTGATCCTAAGAAGTATTGAACATCAGTGGAAGTGCAGAAATGACAGGAATGCTGCACCCCAAATACATCTTGGGCATCGGTTAATGCAAGCATTGCAGTTAATTATGGTATAAATATGTGATGTGATGCAACACTTCAAAGAAATGCAAGGTCAGGTTACAGAGAGTCCTAGGGATGTGTCATGCAGATATCGGATAGTACTGATCCACATATAACTCTCCAGTCCATCCACAGAAAGTGTTTTCATAATGAATGTGTGCTCATCTTGTGCATATAGAAATGTGAACAGCAGAGAGGATAAGAGTCATACAGCATAGCTGACTAACAGTGGGGCCTGAACCAAGACTATGGGTGCCTTGCAAGCTGATCCCTGGTGTAAAGTAGGTGGTCACATATCTGGACCCCATGTACGCTTTACCCTGATATGGGACACCAGGGTGATGAGAACCCTGTGTTAGTTCATCATCTACACTCTGTGGAGTAACTTTACAATGAAGCTAAAGGATTTGTGTCCTGTTGTGGCAGGCTAGTAAACATACATAAAGGCTGTACTAAACTGCATTGCACCCAAACGGAATATGTGTCAAAAACTTAATTCAGTTGGCATTACAAAGAGATGGACAGTACTTGACTTGTTGTCCAGTGGTAGTGTAATAATGTTTCCTTTCACCACCCCCCATAGGCAAACATTGGACCTGTGTACCCCACAATTATGCCATGTAACATCTGTCTGTTTATAATGTATTCAGAAGTAAAAATGAGCTGGCCACATTACTGGATTAGAATGCGATATGCAACATGTTCCTTGGAGCCATCTGGATATGCATCACTGTATCACTAGGCTTAGAACTCCTGGCAGTCCTGCACAGCACAAAACACATTGCCTTATCTATGCTGTGTTTTGCCGAATCATTGTGGAAATGTACACTGGTCCATAGTTATTTTTTTATGATTTTTGCCCCATAACTATAGACTGCTATCAAGACTCCAGTTGATCAGACACTCTACTGTCCAGCTGGGGCCATATCTGGGTTGGTGTTGTATTTTGTGCTCTCACCAGCATTTCAGCAATGACAGGATTTTCATTTTTTTTCCTAACTCTGTTCCTCATTTTGACATGACTTACATCACCGCAAGGGCCATCTACGCTCATCTGTCCACACTTGCATGCTGCTTATAGGTTCATAGGTGTTTATTAAGCTAATGACTACCAGGGCCTTTTTAAGTCATGTCATGCATCCCAAATCTCTGGCAAGTTCTGATACCTTTGATAAGGATATGCTTGGGTGATGAACCATTTACAGGCTGCCTGTGTCCATTATAAACTTAGGTGCCAAACCAGGGATGAATTTCTTTGCTCCCCATCCAATTGTCCAAGTTACATTTGAATTGGGTTATAGAGGAACTCTGCTTCACAAGGATGGGGAGCCTGTTCCAGAGAAGGCATAGTCTCTGGTATATATACCTGTCTCTCCAGCAGGTCCTATTTATATCACAGGTAAGGTTTAAGTCTTTAGAGAGGGTAATTCTGGTGCTGTTTATTTTGCAGATATGCAGGAGGTCCATCAGGGTGGTCTAACAATGCCTTGTATGCTAGGCATAGATCTCCACTCAGTTGCCAGACATAGACTCCCTTCATACCAGGAGCTATGTGGTTGCCATGCCCATATTTTTACAAATCAGTTGAGAATCACCATCCCTCCTCCTTCCATCCTCCTGACGTGCACCATCAATCTTTTGAACCATTAGCTGAACTTGAGCCACAGCCCTATCCCCTCTTCATCAGAGTATAACTATGTTTCTTTTGGAGTTTTTCATTTCTTGATTTTATATATATATATATATATATATATATATATATATATATATATATATATATATATATACACATACACACCCAGGCCTTCCATTCTTCTGAATTGTCTGCATTGCTATACATTTGAAGGATCTATATCAGCATATCGAATGCTGAAAATGCCGAATGCAATTTAATCAGACTGAAATGTTCAAAATCTCAAAAGAGCGAACTGACAGAACATCGATTTCTTTCCCAGGGAAAAAATCGGTGTTCCGTGCAAAAAAACCCCCCCAAAAAAACGGTACTTACGTATTATCGCAACCACATGTAATGGCAATAGCGGTTGCTTAACGATCTTGACATATGATCATTAATGTATGTAGAAATGTTGGCCCTTAATATTTTACTATTTTTGGGGTAACATGCTCCTGTTAATGTCTGTAAATCCTTAACTTTGTGTGGTTGTTGACTTTATGTTTTCATGGATGGGATCGTGCAATTTCGCTGTCACTTGTTGAGGAATTCCACTGCTGCAACTATTTCATTGCCCAACAAAAATACAAACATGTCTGAAAGTGGAATTTAAGAAGCTTGGCTTTTTGGTTGTTTTCCATTTTGTGGAGACCATTTCACCTTTATAGAGTAGCTATTGGAAAAAGGTAGGTAGACTGAAGTAGCAATTGTCGAAACTTTTCTGTATGCAACCAGGGCTTATATGACAGCTTGTGAGAAATGAAAGCTTCTTTGCGGATTCTAATGAAATATTTTCATTAAGTTACAGACTCGAAAATTGTTTATTGGATTTCAAGACCTTAGCTGTTTTGCATCACCTGCAAGCCTTTAATTAGTGAAACAAAGTAGTTGTATGTCACTGTAGGGTTTAACTGGCTAGACTGGACCATACTGGTCTTGAGCTGTATGAAAAGTGCACAGATGCATGCTGGTACTACCAATTTAAAACACTTTGCAATCCATCACACTTTTGCCATGCAACCTACTGTGGACCACTGATAGAGGTAACTGATCTGTGGATTTGCAGCATTACAAGCTTATTTAACTTCATACCGATCAAACAACCATATTCCATGATCGTTAATATTGCCGCTCAAAATGTGGTTGTGATAATACGTAAGTACCAAAAAAAAATTGAATACTTTAAACACTGACAGAAGTGGGGGGCACTGTGCCCCCCACACTCCTCCCACCTTAAATATCCCAACTCCGAGACCGCACCACAGTGGAGGAAATAGCAAACTCCGATGATGGCCCACCGATTTCTTTCCCTGGGAAAGAAATCGATGTTCCGTCAGTTTGCTCTTCTGAGATTTCGATCATTTCAGTTCGATTAAATTAAATTCGGTGTTTTCAACATTCAAAATGCTGATAGGAACCCCATTTGAAGGTAGGTTACTATAATGGTGCATTTTGCCTAAAATTTTCTTGTTGCAGAGAAAAGGAGGCAGCTAGAACACTGCATCATTCTAGTGCTAAGCATGAAGCTTTACATTTCTCAAATTAATGATTTTATGTTATATAATCTGCTCTTCCACATGTATGTTTTAATACTTTTATACTTATTGGTAGTTCCAGTCTTAAAGGAAGGCAGTCGACATTCACAAAGGAAAGTCAAACTAAGAATGAAAATGAAAAGGAGTATCCAGGTTTAGATCTACATCTAACCACAATTAAGTATGGGGCTTGGCATTTTCAAACTGGATGCCTTGTGCCACATTCAGGTCTATATTATAATAGCGAAAACCCCTTTAAGCGAACATGAAAACACCGACATGTATTGCGCGAAATGCGAATATGCCGAACATACTAAACCGTGAAATACAAAAAGTCGAATCCCCATAGTCGGCCAACTCCACCTCCCACTACATACTGCCTACCCAAACAAAATAAATAAACCACATACATACACTAACCAAAACCCTACTTCTAAACCTAAACTAAAGCACCAAAACCTTACTTCTAACCCTACACTAAACCTTATATACATTACTATCTATGCACTTACCTTAACCCGCACCCTAACCCTAATGTCCATAACTATCTCACACTTACCTTACAGAGCTGTACCGCAGATGGGTCAACCATGACACTTCGACTTTTTGGTTTTCGTGGTTTACTAAGTTCGACATAATCGCGTTTCGCGCAATATGTGTCGGTGTTTTCGCGTTCGCTTAAACGGATTTTCTGTATTATAATATAGACCCCCACATTCATAGTTCAGTGCTGTCTTGCCTATCATTGCTATTATTCAGAATTAAAAGTAAAAAAATAAGGTAAGCTCAAGTATAAAAAACATAGGGATGTGCTAAATGGTCAGTAGGAGAGAGAAATCTGAAAAGGTATATGAATATGTGAATTTCTGTCCATCATTTTGTAATGCTTAGACTTAATGCCCCATACATCAGGTGATTGAAATATGAATGTGGTGTGTGTATGAGTTGTAACTAAGATTAAGGGGATTTCATTCTAGAGTTTTGACATATAATGGGAGTAGAGAGACTCTCCAGCAGTGTTGAATGTCTGACTGATACATAGTAAGAGTTTTTTGCTACAGAAAAGGTCTTTAGTGATATAACAGTTCAGTAGAATATTTGGTAATGCTGGGCATTTGTCTGGAGACTATAATAGGTTGTGGGCAATGATTAGTTGTGATAATGTCAACTGGCTTGGGACTTCAAGACAGTTTAATTATTTTAATGCAAGGCAGTGGTGTGTTTTATAAGGTTGGTGGGTTGCAAATTTAGCTATTTTGTAGTAGCAGGAAGCTAGTTTAGTTTTATAGGTAGTGCTGATATTTATAAAAATAGGGGAAGCATGTAACAGAGAAGGAAGACGGTATATTGCTGCTAAGGTAATCCTTTCTTGATCTGTCAGGTAGTGTTTGGCCCTATAGAGGGAGCTAAGGTTCTGGTGAGTTTTCTTGATGGAATGGAGTATGTGGAGATCAAATCTCCAAGTAGTTTAGTCTAGCTTATGGTTTCTATTTTTGCCTTATCACTTGAGGTAATATGAAATGTGTGTTTCTAGTTAAGGTACTGTTTTGGAGTAAATAGTATAAGCTTGTTTTTTTTCCCCATTAAGTGTCAATATAGAAATTTTCAGCCATATTTCAATGTCAGTGAAAGATTTTTTTGTGAATTCATGTAATTTTGTTATGGATAGGGCAGAGTGGGTAAAGGATGAATCGTTGGCATATTGTATGAGAGTGGCAATTGTTGTAGCAATATGAAGTTTATTTATGAACATATTAAACCGTAGGGGATTGATTATTTACCCTTGGGGAACACAAACAGCAATTGGTTGAAAGGCTTTGTTGCCATTTAGTTGCCTGCTGATGACTGCATAAATAAATGTGAAACCAGGAGAGGGAGGGATAATTGAGACCTAGAGTTGCAAGTTCAGAAAGGAGCTTTTGGTGAGACACTGTGCTAAATGCTTGGGAAAGGTCAAGGAAACGTGAAGAAACAAGGTTGTCCTAATATCTGTATTGTTTACTATGTTGGAGATATTAAGGACAGCAGTAGTAGTTGTACTGCGGTTGAGCCTGAAACCATACTAAGTGTTGTAGAGGAGATTGTGTTTGGTTAAATGTTTCATAAGCTGAGAGTGAATACATTTCTTGAGGATTTTTGAAAGGGGTGATAGGATAGCAATAGGTCTATAGTTTAACTCTGTTGAACTACCTTCTTTGTGAACGGTTATAGTAATGGACTTTTTCCAGATGGATGGGACATAGTTTTCAATTATTGACCAGTTGATCAGAATGAAGACAGGGAAGACTAATGCTTCTGCGCCTATTTTGAGGGGATCAGTGGGAAGGTTGTCGGTAGCTGAGGTTGTTGCTTTTAATTTGGCTAGTAGTTTTTTATTATGGTTGATGTTGGGATGGGCTGAAAACTAACAGAGTGTGTTGCTTTCGAGAATAGCTGGAAGTTGGAGAGGTGAAGTGAGGTGGCATTGATTAGTGATAGAACTGACTAGATGAACTGAATGGCAATGGACCACTTGCTGTTTGAAGTAGCAGGACAGGGTGTAGTGGTCTGACCAGAGTGTAATAGTTTATCTTTGCAGCATGAGCTGTTTGGTCTCTTTTGTCAGCCATGGTGCTGTGGTAATTTTTACCCTTCATGTCTTAGCTGGGGCTAAATCATTTAGTATTTTTAGGAAGGTGTAATTGAAGTGCGTAACTGCTTCATTTAGGGGAATTACACTAAGTGCATTTCAATTGTAGTGGGACAGGGCTGTAATAAATGTGTCTTTGTCAAATTTAGTTTAATTGCATACTTGTTTATAGATTATTTGTTTGGGTGAACCGTGTTGTTGTCTAATTACATAGGTTGAGAGGTGGTCACTTATAGTATCTGGTAAGCAACTAGATGATTTTATATTATAGTGTTTGTTTGTCAATATCTAGTCCAGTGTGGGGTGCCTGCTAGTGTTTTTGTTGATTCTGGTGGTGGAGCTTATTAGTTGGGTGAAGCCAAATAGGTGAATAGAGTCCTAGGGGTTGCTGCTGTTTATAGATTGCCAGTCTATATTTAGGTCACCTAAGGTAAGGGTTTACTGGGGGATGCTGACAGATGTCAAGTATAGGATATTTTCAGCTGTGGTAATGCTGTTGTCTGGTGGGATGTGTACTGCTGAAATACATATAGATTTATTTTGTTTGATTATGAGGTATGCAATCAGAAGTTCAGCATTATTAAATATGGGGATATTTAGATGGGCTGGAGTTATGTGTAAGTTGTTTGTATAAATAAGCCACACCACCACGGAGGAACACGGTGCTTCTAATTAAACCAATAACCAAAAACCAAAAAACAAAAGAAGCACTAGAGAGGTCTGAACTTTAAAAGAACGTAACCACAACTCCTCAGTGGAACAGGCAGCTCTCTTTATTATGAAGTAACAATTAACAGTTTCACCACGTTTACGTCCACATAAACCAGGACTTCATCAGATAACAAGGACGTTAACACTGCCCTATACAAGCATAGTTTATTATTTATTATTATTATTTATTTATTTACATTTGTTGATCGGGAAAATCCAACTGGACACAGGTCCTTTTTCAGTAGAGGGTCGGGGAGAAAAGCTCCACAATAAAAAAAACAATTAAAAACAACAATCACAAGTTACAAGAAGTATATGTAGGTTTTGTTTAACAATAGTAGTAAACAGTTATAGTTCAAAATAAAATCAAGTATTTAGTTAAATGGTACAGCACTTATATCATTGGTGCCATAAAGACTAGCAAGTATTTTAATAGCTGAACTAGCAGCTATTACCCTTGAATAACAGTGGCTAAGATTACAGCTGAGATATAGGTTTACAAGCAATGTATTTGGCTGCAATCCGAGGTAGTTAGAGGGGTGGAAGAAAGGGATTAGAGAGGTTGGGGTAGAGATGTTAGAGATGTTTGTTACAGGGGCATGCCCAGTACTTTTTTAGATGAGATTTTAGAGCAGCCTTGAAGTTAGTGCGTGATGACACAGAAGTTATAGTGTGAGGAAGGGTATTCCATAATTTTGCTATGGAGTAGGAGAAGAGAACTTCTCCAGCAGAGTTCCTGGTTCTAGTTACCTGTAATTGATTTTTGTTGCTGGAGCATAGTGGTCTGGTGGTATGACAGGGTTGGAGTAAATTTTGGAGGGAGGGGACTTTTAGAGGATGATTTAGTAGTTTGTGGGTGAGTGAGAGTTGGTACCATTGAAGGAGGTGAGGGAGTTATAGCCAGCCTAGTTCAGTAAGTAAGGTGCAGTGGTGGCTACGGTAGTTTGCGCCAGTGGCAAACCTTGCTATTTTGTTGTAGCAAGCTTCGAGTTTACCTAACTCACCCTTAGGTTGGTAAATATTGGAGAAGCGTAGAGTAGGGTGGAGATAAGGTGACTATTTACAACTGAAATCTTGGCTGTTTTGGTGAGGAATTGCTTATTTCTGTATAAAGCTCCTAGTTTTTTGTGTACTTTTTTATGGTTAATGAGATGTGGATGTTGTTGTCAGTTTCAGCTCCAAGTAGTTTGGTGTGGTCTGTTGACAGGATAAAGGTGTTGTCATTGGCTTTAATATTAAATTGGTGGGTGTTTAGATTGTGTTTGGTGGGTTGGAAGATAAGGAGCTTTGTTTTGTTTGGGTTAAGTATTAATTGTGCATCTGAAAGCCAAGTTTCAACTGAGGAAAAGGCTTCCTGTGTGGTCTTTTGAAGTTCAGGTAGGAAGTGGGCTGAGCAGATGATGGTGGAATCATCTGCGTACTCTATGAGAGTGGCTTGTTTGGTAGCAGAGGCTAGATTATTAGTGAATATGGAGAAGAGTAAGGGTCCAAGGCTGGATCCTTGGGGAACACCTATTGAGACAAGGAGTTGGGGGGATATATCATTATGCCAAATAACGGATTGATGGCGATCAGTCAGGTAGCTCTGGAACTAGTTTGTGACAGATTGAGAGAAGGATAGAGTATTGAGGGCAGTGATGAGTTGTTTACGAGAGACCATGTTGAATGCTTTAGATAGGTGTAGGAAAGTTGCAGAGGTGAAATAACCATTGTTTTTATGTTGAAGGATTGTATTAGTGAAAGCAAGTAAGGCAGTGATTGTGCTGTGGTATGGTCGGAAACCATGTTGTGTGTTAGATAGGAGGTGGTTAGTAAAGATGTAGTTTAGAACTTGAGAATGAATGCATCTCTCAAGTATTTTTGATAGAGGAGACAGAATTGCTATGGGCCTGTAGTTGGTGAATTCTGTGGAGGACCCACCTTTGTGGAGGGGGATAATGTGGGATATCTTCCATTGTGAAGGGACATAGCTTTCAGATAAAGATCGGTTAATCAGGATTGCAACTGGGTAGGCTAGGGCTTCATGTGCAGTTTTAAGGTACTCAGCTGCTAGTTTTGTGGGCTTTAGTTTCGATAAGAGTTTTTTTATGTTGGAAGTAGGGATAGAAGAGAAAGCGAATGCAGTGGGCAGGTTACTAGGTGTAGTTGGAGGGGGTAGGGGAGAGGGATTGTGTTGTTTTGCTACTGATAGAATGGTTTGTGTGAAGTGAGTGTTGAAAGAGGTGGCAATGTTTTCAGAGGAGTTTGTTTTGTTTGGTGGAGGGGTTCCTACTTTTCCTGGGTGGAGGATGGAGTTGATGGCTTACCAGAATTGTTTAGGGTTGTTTTGGGTGGAGTTCAGGGCAGACTGGTAATATAGGATTTTGTCCTGTTTTATTAATTTTTTGATTTTGTTACGTAATTCACAGAATTTCTGTCTATCAGAGAGTTTTTTTGTCTTGCACCAGTGATTCCAGGGTCTATCTCGGTTTTTCATTTCTGATCTAGTGTCTTTTTGTAGCCATGGGGGGGGGGGGACTGAGCTTTAACTCTAGTAAATATTGTGGGCGCATGGGTGTTTAGGACTTTAAGGAAGGTGGAATTGAAAAATTGGACAGCGTCATCAAGGTTTTTTTTTAGTGGAGCCAAGTTGCAGTTTTTTAGGGCTGAGATGAAGTTATCAGGGTTAAAGTTTACTTTATTACGTATTTGCTGATGGGTAATGGGTTTAGCCTGAGCCAAGTTGCAGTTTTTTAGGGCTGAGATGAAGTTGTCAGGGTTAAAGTTTACTTTATTACGTATTTGCTGATAGGTTATGGGTTTAGCCTGAGCCAAGTTGCAGTTTTTTAGGGCTGAGATGGTTATCAGGGTTAAAGTTTACTTTATTACGTATTTGCTGATAGGTAATAGGTTTAGCCTGATGTGTTTTTTGATAGGAAAGTTGGGGTTTGATCACTGAGGCTATCTTGGAGGCAGCCAGCTGTGTGTATGAATGGGGGCTCTTGCTGACTAGTATCCAGTCAAGAGTAGAATGCTTGTTGGAATTCTTATTCAGCAATACTTCAGCAAAATATGTTTTCTTTGTATTGGAAATGGTTGAGCAAGACCCTAGGGGTGGACCGTGGGAAACCAAAATCAAATACAGAGAGCTTTTTTGGCAGATAGTCCTAGAAGCAAACAGATTTCCAGGACTAAATGAAAATATTTCCTTAGCCCCAGTATTAAAGTTAAGGGCAGCCAAACTCTAATCTTCAGTTTTAATAGGTGTAATATTTTAATTATTTTTCCCATCCCATCTCCATATATTATATATATTTTTTATTCTATTTTATATTCAGTAGGTAATGGTTAGGTCTAAGGTTGAATCAGAATATGGTTTGGTTTTAATAGGTAACACATGGGTAGTCCTAAAAGATTCATTTATTTTTTTTAGTAGGAATATATTTTTAAATATTAGATGGCAGCATAGTGTATACACTTGGTACTCTACTAGTTTAGAATGGCTTTACAGCATTTTTTATTTATATTTCTATATATAAAAAAGTTTTTCTTGCAAATGGGTATTTTAACTTGGAATTTTAAAAAGCATTTTTGTGGTTGATATTTTTGTATATGTGGGAAGGAGCATTTGATTTGTATGAAGTTCTTCTATTTTTTGTAGTTTTTAGCTTGCATCTGAATTTGTATGTAATGGAATAATTGTTTTTAATTAATAAAGATAATTTTGGGGGGGGGGTGGAAGGATACACATATATATATATATATATATATATATATAGAGAGAGAGAGAGAGAGAGAGAGAGGCAATAGGGAAAGCCCTGTTATCTGATGTCCTGGCTTATGTGGACGAAAATGCGATGAATCTGTTAAGCGTTATTTCGTACTAAAGAGAGCTGCCCGTTCCACTGAGGCCTTGTGGTTATGTTATTTTAAAGTTCAGACCTCTCTGGTGCTTCTTTTGTTTTTTGTTTTTATTAATATAACAATACCACCTGCTCTTTTACATTTTCTGTTCATTCTGAGTATGTTAAAACCTGGGGGAATTATTCAAGTGTTAGTTATTTCTTGTTTTACCTAGATTTCAGTGATTAGAATGTATGGGGAGTAAAAACCTAGATATGCATGGATATTATGACTTTTGTTGCAGATACTTCTGAGGTTAGTGTAGGTTAGAGTTATTACCTGATGGGAAAATTATGGTGGGTAGCTGATGTGTGTGTCCAGAGTTAGGGTGAACATCTCCACTAAGTTTCAGGATGGTGGTGGGGAGAGTAGAGGTATGGAGCCATTTGTATTTGTATCTGACTTTCAGTACTGCTGAAAAAGTGCTATTCTTAACTTTAATATATGTGTAAGAGAGCAGATATGAGCATGAATATTGAAAGAGACAGGAAGAAAAGGAGGGTTCTGTGATGTAATGTATTTGTGCTTGTGATGGAGTTATGATGTGGGAATATTTTGGTAGTTAGTGAAGTGAGCTGGTGTAGTGAGTGTACAAAACAATAGCAATTGACTTACTGTCATTGTGAGCTGAGATGGTGTGAGTTTATATGGCAGGTAGAAGACAAGTGAGGTTTGGTAAGATGATGGCCATGTGATATATTAATGGAAGGAGTAAGTTGATAAATGGAGAGAAAGAGGTGTGGTAATAGGTGGGAATATGTTTGCAGGGTGGTATATTGATAGTTAAGGAAGTGGATAGTGGTTAGGTTGTATGCAGAAAGCTGTATGGTTTGAGTTTGTTGGCAAGGGAGGTGAAGAAGTAGTGCATCGATGAAGGAGGAGACAAAAAATGTGAATTGATGAGAATGATAATAGTCCAAAGCAGTAGATATAAGAAGTTATACGAGTATAACAAAAAGTGCTTTATTGGTATTGGTATGTATTTATGTGTGTGTGTGTGTGTGTGTGTGTGTGTGTGTATGAACTGGTATACATATATATAGATATCTATATATATTATTATTTACACATACATATATGTGAATGGATGATTAAAGGGGTGTGTGTATGGAAAAAAGTGGTCTGAAAATGCACGTACATAAAGTTTTAAGTCTGTGAAATGGGCTGCAACAGGAATTGACGGAGGATAAAAATTGGAACAGGGTTTTTATTGTATATGTCTTTAAAGGGTGGGTAATATGTACTAAATTGCGGGATGAGTTTAGAGGGAATAAATGTAAAGGTCTGGGGGGTTGCTAGAGGATTGGGATGCTAACGGAGCAAAATGGGCAGAGATAAACAATCACAGCAGGAGGAGACAGTCTATGCAGGCAATTTTAAAATAAGTGATGGTAAAGAGACCCATTTAAAATCATGTACATTGCTAATTATGGACTAAAATACTTAGTTATTAGTCAGGGACATGCAAACTCATTCCTAGCCCAAATTAAATTGTCTAACAATAGACGAATTATTATTGTGGGGGTGGGCAGTCATGGATGTTTCCTTAGTCTGAACTGATGCTTTTGCAAACAGTTAACTGAGAAGAAGATGCAAGCCTTGCTAACAAGTAATTTAACAGGGACTGCTAGCTCAGTTACCAAATAACGATAAAGACACACAGCTGAGTTAACTTGTATTTGCTACTTTACATGCCTTTTGCAAGTTGAAAAAGGAAAGTAGAATGTTGTAGGCAGGGGGTTGCAGTGGTAGATGGGCAATGCCTTGTTGTTTATTGTAAAAGTAGAACCCAGACTGTAGCTTGAGGTTACAGGCTGTGAGGAAAACACACAAGTAATTTAGTAGAATAAAATGCAGTAGAATTACAAATATTAAAATGTTATCAATTACAAATTGGACAGAGGGTCTGATTGTGATTTGTATGTGAAAGACTAGAGGTTCACCTAGATTTATACATGTTACAGTAGGCTTACATTGGATAATATACCTTGCTGTAGCAAGTTGTATAGTTGAGGGACTATAGAAAGAATAGGTAGGACTTAGGAAGCAAGAGGCTGAACAGAAGTGGGTCAAGAGTAAACTAGTGACAGAAATCAGTGATGAAGAAAAATGCTAGGTTAGTGCAGAACATGAGCAGATCCAGGAGCTGGAGTTACTCTTTTAGGAGAGATTTGAAGGTAGTACAGTGAGGTATCAGTCTCATAGATGTTGGAATACTATTCCAGGTTTTGGCTACACAGTAAGAATATAGCCTAAGACCACTTGATGTTTGAGTTTTGTAAATAGACAAAAGTTGCTAATCAGAAGAATGCAGTTCACAATGAGGAAGATGGTGATGTAAGATGGAAGAGATAGCTGAAGAAATAGATGGCTTGTAGATTATTTGGTGTGTTAATAGCAACTGAGTGAAAGCAAGATGGTGGGGAAGTTTGACCCAACTTGAGTTTTTAGTTAAGAGCCGTGATATGATTTTTGAGGTTGTCCAGCAAGTAGCTGATTGCTAGATATAATCAGTCTGGTGCCACATGGCATAACTGTGGAGCTTTTGGCACCAGATTCTTCCTTTATGATGATAAATGCATTGTGCATCTGGTTATACCTACTTTTAGGTCATGACTGGAGACCACCGGTAGCCTAGGAGTAAGGACAGAGCAGGCTGGTTCAGAATGTGCTACAGCTGACGTGTTCAGAAAATAATGTATAAAAAAGAAACTACTAGCAGAAAATCAGTGCAGGACAGATAAAAATAAATGTAGCATTCATGGACAAAGGAACATAGGTTGTCTTTTAGGTGACATAACTGCTTACACAAAAAAGAAAAAAAAAAAACGGGCAAACTTAGGTCGCAGAAAGAAAATGCTGTCATTGCCAGGATGCTGTTGAGAGCACAAAAACAACAACAAAAAATAAAACTAGTCTAATGGCAGAAATCTGCACAGATTTATAAAAATCAGTGTTAAATCGATGACTATGGCAGGGCACTGAAACCATAGGTGAACAGCAGCTGTTTAGTCCTCTTCTTGGAACAAGAACTTGGTTTATAACAAGACCAATGCATACATGACATTATAAAGATGTCAGGTGGTTTTAGTGCTAATTATCATAGTCACAGATACCACCAACACATGGAGGACAATGGTCTTAGTCAAGCCAAATACCATTTTTTTAGTTTCAGGCTTGAGAAAAGGAGTACTGAAAGTGGCTGTTAAGGTAATTATTTATTGAAATCTCTGAGAGTAACTGATGAAAAAGAAGAGCTGCATGCACAAAATAAATGAAAATATTTAATGTCTGCTCTTTTATCAGCTTTCGGTTTGCCTGTCTAGTGCACTTATGAAATAATGAAATATATATTTAGGAATGAAAGATGATAAAAACAATAACGAAAGTTACAAATGTAACTGCATTGAGGTTAAAATAATTTGTGGAGGGTCTCAGTTTAGTGATATCCTGGCATAATGGTAGGCAGCTGTAGTTTGCTTCAGAAGTATTAGTCACCAAAGAAACAGTAGTACTAGATGTTAGTTGCCAACAGAACTGATCCACAGCTGTGGGATCCATCAGTGAAGATTGTGTGTTCTGTACTGCTTTACTTCTGCTGCCTATTAAATGCTGACCTGCAAATGTGATGTCATACGTAATCTGTGAGCAGATAGTCTCTCTTTTATGCATGAAAGCAGGCATGCATCAGTATGTCTCTCTTCTGTCTGTGGTATAGTATTGTGGAGTGGAAGTTTTCGTGGGTGAAAGAAAAAAAAGCCTGTTTATTATCTTATGTGTACTAGGTAATTGCAGAGTTGTTTCTACTGCACAAGGCACCACAGATGTGTGTTGGCAAGAGGTGCAGAACTGAAAAGCAGAAAATATAAGTTAGTGACCAAAGGGAATATACAGCAATTACAAATGGGACTTGCATTGTATTCCAACAGCATGGTTCACATTTTGTCATCTTAAAGAAGAAGTACATTAAGTGGATCAAAGTTTTATTGTTAGGCTACACTTTGCAGCGCTGTGTGTCACTGTTAAAAAAGTTCATCCAAGTTGCCATCAAAGTTAATTGGCAACAAGTGAGACTGCGTCTCATCTGAAGTCACTGCCTGGATGGGTCGATAAATAAATGCAATAATTCCTGTTGTCACTGTTTTCCATTTTAAGCATGACTTTAGTTGCTGTCACTGCAGTTTTACTATCCAAAATCAGTGTATATCCTTTACAGACTACCCTGTTGAAGCTAAAATCAGAAGGCAGATGTTGTCAATTTTCACCTAACCTGTACTCAGTTACCACTTCCAGTCAGTTTGTCAAAACCAGTTTTGATGATGTGAACATGGTCAACATTGTTGCATCATGTTCTACCAAAAATGTCATTTTGTTTAAAATTTCTGTGAACTTTAGGCCTCTTACAACAGAGGAGGTTTGTATTTATCACTAAGTTATGGTGACCTCAGAGATGACAGTAGTAGTTAGGAGGAGATGTGGAAAAGGTTGAAGTGGCTTATCACCTCATAAACATTACAGTTTGTATTTTTTTTTTTCAATTGTGAAAAGCTTTAGAGTAAAGGGTTATGTTCTTTGTGCTTTATTGCACTCCTAACTTATGGGATTTCCTGCTTCGAAAGCCCTTGGCCGGCCTGACTACCAGAGTAAAAAACTCAATCCTCTCTGGGCTAGTGGATGCCCTACCCTGATGTCAGAACGGTTAGGTATAAAGGGAGCCAGCCGACACCATGACACCAGTCTTTCTTGCCATCAGAGCCCAAAGCAGTTGTGAGTGCATTTGACGGTCTGCACCAGACTGAGAAATTCTTCTAAAGCTAAGTACCCCTTTGGGGAACTCTTTTTCTTACTTGTGGCTCATGTCAGATAAAGTTAACAACTGCGTCCATTGTGGTAAATAAATCCCACACAGAGACTGTCATACCTTTTGTGTTGCTTGCTTAGACCCAAACCATGACATCCCAAATTGCCTTCTGTGCACCCTTTTCAATACTAGGGCTGTACAGCATAGGGCTGAAATCTTATCTAAGCACCTTAGTCAGCAATCTACTTTCCATGGCATGATGGTGTCCATGAGGTTAAGCTCGGGTGATGCATCAGTTGTATTGCAGTTTGCATTACTGAATCAGCTCTTTTCTCTGATAAACTCTGGGCTACAGAAAACACATAAAGAAGAACATGTAAACAGAAATATATGTTAAATTGTTTTAATTTTGTGAAATGAATTAAAGAGAAGTGAGAAGCAAAGATTGCCCAAATAAATCAAAACTTGTGCCTTCTGTATATGATGTCATTTTGTGTGACACCCAAGACTAGAATAAGGATAACTAAGGCTTTTTTTCCCTCTCTGCAACTGTCCATTACTGCCACCAGTCCCTGTCACATTCACCAGATCTACAGAACCCATTTTAGCCTCCATCAGGCTCAACCCAACCCAACCCATATCTGGGGTTGGTGAAGAGACACAGGATGCTGGTGCAGCATTCTACTGCTGCTGAGGAGTGTGCCCTAACTAGGCTTGACACCTTTCACTGTGAAAAAAAATGGGACCAAAGCCATACCCCTTGCACTACCCCTAGCCATATCTCTCTTTTCCTCTTTCCCCACCCACTCTACTTACTTCTATACCCATTTTGTGTCAGTGAGAGGTGAGACATCCTTTTTTCCAGTCTTAGACCTGATAGAATCATGTTAGCGATGCTTTCTTTAAAAAAGTTGGACTTTTTTAACAAATTCTGATGTTCTACTTGTGTTGCTGAAAAGAATATCAGAGTTTCTACAGTGTTTTCCAGATTACCAGCCAAGCATTCTAATTTCAGGATAGTCTGAAAAATCAAAAACAGATAGGTGGCAACCATTGCCCTAGCCCATCTTCCGCTCCAGGGCAGACTTGTGAGCTCAGCAATTGTTGCTTTCGAGAGGTGCATGATCACTTCTGGTCATGTACAACCTCCCAATTAAGTGACTCACAACTTATGCAGCATGATGCTTGCAAAGATTGTAATACTGCACTATTGCAGTGAACCTAGGTTACCTCCCTCCCCAGGATAGGTGAGCAGACACTGGCCACCCCCTCCCATCCCCTTGCAGCACCTGTGCCTCTAATTGAACACAGGGCAGCTAGGGCACACTGAGAACTTTATCCTTCTGTGCCGCGTGGCTGCTAAATGCCCAAGCCTTTTTTATTTTAGCTCCTTCCATATTCAGATCATGTTATCATGTGTTAATCTGGTAAGTGAAATGGTATGAGGACCCTTTTCAGCTGTGACTCAGGCTATTACACACAGATAAAATTGATATAGTTCATAAAGCACACAACAGTAGTAATACAAGAAATTACAGATATTTCGTATGTAAAAACAAAGTAGTAATATGATGTAGTACTCAAACCATACAACAAGAGTAACATAAAAGACAAGTCTCATAGGTTCTCATGTGATTAAGAAGTAGTTACACAATATGCTTGTCCAGTGTTTCAGGTTAGTAAGAATGTAGTAGTAGTATGTTAGAACAAGTTGGCAAGTCATTTCTTAATGCAAAATGAGCTGTAAAATTTAACTCTTTATTCCTACAAACACGTGTGAGTGTGTATGTGTGTGTGTGTGTGTGTGTGTATATGTGTGTGTGTGTGCACGTGTGTGTGTGTGTGTGTGTGTGTTGTGTGTGTGTGTGTGTGTGTGTGTGTGTGTGTATATATATATATATATATATATATATATATATATATATATATATATAAATGTATGCATGGGTTCCCTACATTAGACCGAAAGCTCGGAAGATCGACAATCACATCACCGACGCCAGAAGACCGACAGAGAAGATAACCGACAGCTCGTAATCCCGACAGCAAAAACACCGACATGGAAAACGTGTAAAGCAACTCGGTAAGTGCGCGATAGTGAGGGATTTAGGGTTAGGGTGCGTGTAAGATGTGTGTGCGATAGTGAGGGATTTAGGGTTAGGGTGCGTGTAAGGTAAGTGTGCGATAGTGAGGGATTTAGGGTTAGGGTGTGGGTAAGGTGTGTGTGTGATAGTGAGGGATTTAGGGTTAGGGTGCATGTAAGGTAAGTGTGCAATAGTGAGGGACTTGAGAGTTAGGGGCGGATTAATTGAGTTAGGGTTAGGGTGCGGGTAAGGTAAGTGTGCGATAGTGACGGACATTAGGGTTAGGGTTTGGGTTAAGGTTAGTGCACAGGTAGTTGTGTGTAAGGTGTAGTGTAGGTTTTTAGGTTGTTGGTGTGCTTATGTTGTGTGTGTGTTGTGTGGAACAGCAAACTTTTTGTTTTGTTAACTGTCGGGATTGTGGATTGTCGGGCATGTGAACTTTCGTGTTTTTGTGGCTTCGTTTTTGTGGTGTCGGTGTTGTGGTTGTCAGTGTTGCGTACTGTCAATTTACTGTAGTACACCCATATATATATATATATATATATATATATATATATATATATATATATATATATGTGTGTGTGTGTGTGTGTGTGTGTGTGTGTATGGTCTCCACAATGATTTGTACCATATGTTTTTGACTTTAATTACGCCTACTTTGCCAAGTAAATGTTTCATGTTTTGCTTTACAAATACTATCACATTCACACACCTCATGTATTTATTTATAATACTTATATTTTAATAACACCGTGTGTTGGCTTTATAGATACCAACTATCATATGTATGCAGCCTACATATTTAAATGCAGTAGCAAAATTCTAGCTGTTTTCTAGTATTTATTTCATGACTTGGAGTGTATAATGCTGATATATATATATATATATATATATATATATATATATATATATATGTGTGTGTGTGTGTGTGTGTGTGTGTGTGTGTGTGTGTATTACAATGCATCTAACAAACTTTTCATCTAATCACAAAACATCTAAAAATTTAATTGAAAACACATTTAATCTAATATACATCTAGTTAAATCATAGTACATCTAAAATTTCATATACCACAAATACTTCTCCAAAGCATCATTTGTTTCAGGGGAGGCAAGCCATCCTGCACCTTATCATGTGGGAGACTTTGCCCCCACCCTGTTACTTAAATGTACTAACTCCACAGTCACACAACCACAGGGAAAAGAGAAAATAACACATATAGTGAATCAGTGCTGGTACACAAACATATGGGTGCCATAACCATTAGCAAGGTACCTATATATAGACCTATATATATCAACTCCAAGGTTGCACAAGTTGATATATATAAGTAGCAGGGGGTGTCAGGGGCACAGCCCCCCACATGGGGGGTGCAGGGGGGCTTGCCCCCCTGCTTACACTTGGTGGAAAGTGCTATGATTTATGTTGTTTAAACTCAGTATATGTATGATATGTGTTTTCAGTGTTTTGAGTTTCAGTGTTTTGAGTTTTCAGTGTTTTGAAGTTTCAGTGTTTTGGTCTTCTATATTATGAAGTTTTCTCATTTTCAGTGTTTTGAGTTTTCAGTGTTATGAAGTGAATCCATACATATATATATATATATATATATATATATATATATATATATATGTGTGTGTGTGTGTGTGTGTGTGTGTGTGTGTGTAAGCTGTTTGTCTGCTTCAGATGTGGTTAGATATGTTGTTTGCCAACATGCAGATAGATATCATCATTATTAATAAAACACTTGCATTTTTTTTCTTCTGGCAGTCTAACCTTCATACTGCACCTATCAGTTTTCCTTCATCCACATTTGAAATTATTATGCTGTGAGTATATTGTAGCTTGGGCAGAATCCACATATTATCTGCTAGCCCATCTTCCTTTTGTGTATTCACCAGTGTTTGTAAATTATTTTTATAATATTTTGACAAGACAATATATGCTTGCTATTAGTAAGAAGTAATTTTCAGTGGTAGGGTTAGGAACTTCAGCTATCGGTTGACTGGTGTATAATTAGTACTACAGGGGATGATTTTATGTTATTGCTCCTGTCAGTTGTGTATGTGAGCTAATTGTTTGGTAAGGATTTGGCTACCTAGGTGTAGAATTGCAGGATGCATGGTGTTGACATCAGGACTAGAAGGTAACTACTTTTCCGAGTAGTTCTTTGACTTGTGATTTTTGAATGGTTTTAAAAATGATAGTTTATATTGTTATATGCTGGAGACATTGGTCATCCCATTGCTGACCTCCCCTTTTTATCATAATATTTTCCCATCCTCCGTCTGTATTTATCTTTGCTATATTAATCCTCTCCCTCCAACTACTCTTTTCTGTTGTAAGCTTATGTCTCTTGTGGTAAAACTACCACTTGGGTATGTTTGAAGCTACATTTTTCAGCTTTAGTTTTCCCTCTCCTTTTCCCAATGGAATGAATGCAGCTGAATCAAGTCTGATGAATAATGCATGTTAGAATTTTAAGTGCACGTATTACTTGGTTGTTTTATTCATTTATGTTATTTTATTCTTATTATATCAGGGTTTTCCTCTGAGTTTGCACATTGCTTATTTTCTGTTATTATGGATCTTCTGCTTTTGTAGCACATCTCATTTCTAGCCGTCTTGTATTTGTCTACCGAATGGACAAATATATCTTATCTCTTTGCACCCAGTTCTCCCAGATGAAGCTAATTTGACATCTGTCATCCTTAGATGTAGGCCACATAGATATCAATTGTATTTCATGCTACCCTTCAATAAAAGAATAGTGGCATAAACATTACATTAGAATAGCAAAAGTGGAATTTGAAGGAGGCAGCAAGAAGAACGGTGTATTTCCTTATACCAGATAGTTGTTTCTTTGATGACTTTACTAGACTGCAGATATATAGTCTGGTGAATTCATCAGCATGAAATAGGCAATTCTGAGGCGTCTTTTTATAGCCAGATGACAGCAATTGTGGTGCCCCTGAGAAGTGACATGCACAGTTCTTGCTAGTATGATGAATGCAGACCTCTGGCTTTTATCCTGTCAGTCTTATTACAGTTTGATATGAAACATTGTACAAAATCTGCCAAGTTAGCCTGCTTAACTGATGGGGGGGGGTGCAATATTCTTCTGCAGTGTGATGCCTCACTGCTCACAGTTCCTCAGGATTCCTCTGTGCGAGCACAAATCATCCTCTAAGAGGCACTTATTGATGTCACTTCTTCATCTATTGTGGATGCCTGCTGTTCCAGCACTGCCACCAGGAATAAAGAGACAATACCTTGTACACACCCCTACTACATGTACCAATCTGAAAAACAGTAATACTTCCTTCTTGAACTGTTAATTGATTAAGGAGCTGAATGAACAGTACCAGTTTACTTTGGTCAGCAGGGAACCCAGGAAGTAAATGTATTTTTTAATGGTGGAAGGTGCAAAGAAATTCATCTCCTGAAAGTGCCTTACCATTACTCACGTCATGGTTCAACAGTAAACTAGAAGCAATCAAGTAATTAAAGCACTGAAGCCACTATTGATAGCAGTTTTTGATGGCTCTATTATTTTCATTGTGAAGAGTAGAGGAAGATAATTGCTAGAAGTTAGTTTACTAGAAAAAGAGTAGTGCATGCATAATGTCAGATCTTTATTTAAGCAGTGGCAAAATTATGCACAATGAAGGAACCTGCTTGGTGCTGCAACTTATTGCATTGGATTTCATGTTAGCACATATCTCTGGATAGCACTGTTACAAAGTTGACAACACACAGACTGTAGAAGGCCACTGAATTCTACAATCACTGTTTTTGTAAATGCCGTTCACTTTGGAAGGGTCAAGCAAGGAAATATAAAGTATGCAAAAATGTCATAACATTACACTGTGCACATTCTCTTAAAGTTGCATGACTGGAAAAATTCTAAAAATGTTTTAATTGCAATCTATTATGTACATACTAAAAAATTATTAAATTCATTTGAATTCCTTTAGACCAATGTTGAGCAACCTCAAATAAACAAATGCTGCAGATGTGATCACAAATATTCTCAATGGTTATAAAGCCTACAAAAATCATTTATTATGATATAAAAAGGAAATTGCACCTAATAATGCAATAAGTTTCTTTGAAAGAGAAATGTTGCCAAAGCAGGCTAGCAACCTGGGCCAGGTGTATGCAGTTTGCATATAGCAGGTCAGTCCAAAGATTCTTTTCATTTTGACCCTAGCCAGAGAACATTCAAATATAGAATCCATATATATATATTTATTATTATTATTTTTAAACAGGTAAACCCACTGGGCACTATATATATTTTTGGAGGGGGGGGACAACTTGGGAACACTGCCTGGTTAAGTGACTTGCTTGAAATGTCAAATTGTTTTCAAGAGGAAATTGTAGGAATCAAATCCACAGCTGAAGGGTAAAGCTCATACTGTCTTACCTCTCTAAGGTAAAGTGACATACATTTGAAGACTGTAAAAGAAATAAATTACAACTGTGGCAGCTTAATGAGAAAGGAATCCACCAAAGTGTCAAGTTAACAATCCACATTGATTTTACTGTGTATAGATATTTTACCAGCTGTGCACTACATAAAATGCATGCAGAATGCTTGATTATTACTATGTAATCAAAGGACTCAGATTATTCATCATGCTGTATTATAATGCATACAGCAAGTAATGATTAAATTAAATGTTACACACACTAAGAAATGGGAAATGTTGCCTATACATTCTTAAAGGAAAACTCCACCTTCTCCTACACTTTAACTCAACTCTTAGGTTGCTTTTCTCCCTAAAGTATTATTCCAGTACTGTGTAGGTACCTGAAATCTGCTTGTCCTTTATAAAACTTTAATTTCCTCACTTTGATATCAAAAGAAGGGAATGACTACCCTCTTTTTTAAGCTTAACTTCTCACATAAGTTACAGAGGAATTGGTCTACACCTACATGGCATACCACAGACACAGAGGAAATTTGTAGTCAGGAACTCAGGATGTTATAAACAAGACAGAGAGGTGTGAAACTGTTTCCATTGCCTTTATTGCAGAGAGGAAGAGAACTTACACTGATTCACAGCTGCTTCCAGTGTAGAAATGCCTTTCATAGCAAAACAGAGCAATTAGATCAGTCAGTAGCTCAGAGGCAAATGGCACCTCTTTTGACAAATTTACATGAGCAGCATTACAGTATTGAAATGCTAAGCTTTAAACTTTAAATGTTTGTTGTTTATACTACTTTACATTTTAAAATGACTTGAATGTAGTATCCACGATGTCTGTAACATTTAGAGAAAAGTCAGAAAATATTTTTTCTTGTAATTCTTTTGAAGTATCAGCACATTTACCAAAGTGTAGGGGGTGGGGCTGTCAGTTCATTTTGGACTACAAAAAAATACTTTGAACAAAGGGATGCAATTTAGCAACTGTTTTGGTTGCAACTGTATTATTCCTTAGTATACTATAAAACAAACCCTGAGACATACATGCACAAATGGGGGCCATTCAAGAAATAAAAGAAGCAGTCCTGTTACAGACAGTATATAAGATGACAGTGACTGACATTAATCCCACTACATGTCAATGGAATGGGAATACACCACTACTTCCTTATGTCTAGCATGACTCATATAAAACAGACTTGAAATGGATTATGGGGAAGAGAAAAGCTTGAAGAAAAATATCACGTTGATATTTCAAGCCCCATTGACAGCCATTTTGCATGAAACATATTACAATTCTATAAACAGCAGTCAGAGTGATTTTTGAGATGTTACAATAGCTCAGAAAACAAAGATAGAGTGAAAAAATAGATTGTTTTAGTTCTAAGGTGGAGTTTTCCTTTAAGGTGGCAGAAGTTAAACTTTTTTAAGTGGAATTATTAACTAGGTTTTATAAAGAATCCAGGAATGTGTGAAGCAGGGTCATACTACATTGCCTGGATCTATTGTGATCTGTGCCACATAGTGACCCAGGCAAAGATTAACATTTTACCTTGGTTTGCTCACAAAAATACATGGCAGAGGCCATTTTCTGTAGAGGCACATCCCCATTCTTTGTGCATATTCATGTGCTGCCACTGTTCCTATCACACACCCATCAGAACAGCACCTGCAAGCTAAATGGTACGGTATTAGGTCACCTTGTAGAAACCACACATGCTGAAGCAGAAGTGGCCAAAGTGACTAGATCATATTCTATTAAAAATTGCATCTAATCAGATGTGTGAAACTGGAAATTATGCACTTACCATAAAGATGGATCCTTTTCATCCTTGTCAAGCTGATACTATTGATGAAACTAGAGCCACTTGTCAGAACCAGTCCAGCCATTCGCCACTGCTCTGTGCCTTGAGCTCCTACACCCCCCCCCCCCATAATAATGTCCACCATAGCTTACTTCAGATTACCTTTGCCCATATGATACAGTTGAAACTCAACATAAATTCAGAAACAGGATGGGGGATGGAAGGAGGATGGTTGTATCTGATGTGCAACTATGAAAAGGATCCATCATTATGACAAGTACATAACTTTTGTTTCATATTGCATCTGTCCATCTGATCTGACTGTTGGAACAGAATTCCAAATTGCCTTCTTTCTTGGGTGGTATAATAACAAGATACCCTTCAAGGCATAAACCCCAAAGGCAGCTCTAGACCTAGATATTATGTCCAGTTTGTAATGTTTGGTAAAGGTATGCAAGGTAGGCTATGCAGCTGCTGCATATATTTCCTTTAGTGTAGAATGTTTGTAAAACACAGCAGGTGTAGCAATTGATCTGGTGGAATAAGCCTTAGATCTAGCTGGAAGAGCTTGCATCTTACCTATATAAATAAATAAATGATATGCAATCTAACAACCATGAGGATAGAGTTTGTTTAGAGACCCAGTTTATTTGGAGCAAAGGAAATGAACAGTTGTGATGACTTCGATTCTATGCAAGTAAAATTGGAGTTGATGGTGGATATTTGTTGTATGAAGCAAGTATTTTCCTCAGTTAGTCTGATTTGGGAAAAATACTGACAAATGAATAGTTTGTTTTAAGTTGGATTCTTTGGCCGCTTTAGGTACAAATGATAGGTTGGTTCTCAAGGACAGTCTGTCTTTGTGAAACACCAAGCAAGGCAACCATGAGAACAGAACATATAATTCTGAAGTTTTTCTGGCAGACATTATAGCAACCAAGAAAAGTTTTCCAAGACAAAAGCTTGAGATCTACTGAAGAAGCTGCCTTAAAGGAATATTTCATTAAAGTCTCCAAAATAAGATTTAAGTTTTCAAGGAGGAGTAGGTTCCTTTGTGAACAGTTGAAGCATAAAAGTCTTTGAGAAAAGCTTTGCAAAGTTTATGAGCTGCCAGAGAATGACTTTAAAATCTGTGATGATAGATATGGAAGATAGCTTGGTACCCTTGGTCTGCTTCACAATTTTTATGTGAAGATAAGCATTCTGGAGGTCTATGCAGTATATCCAATTGCATCCTTTACACAAGGGAGGATTGCTTGCACCATGACCATTCTATATGGAGTCTTTTTGGCAAATAGGTTTAGGCCACTAAGGACCAGAATTGACTTGAGGTTCTTGTTCAGCTTGGTTACTAAAAAAATCTTGAATAATTTCCTGACCCTCCCTGGTCTGATCAGACACTTTCATTAAGAAGAGCAATTTCTCTCTTTGCTGCTTTGCATTGGTAAAGTGGAATGCTTGGGAACAGCAATTTCTGAGAAGGTGGTGGAAGAGAAAATGGAATGAAATAGCCACTGGATATTATGTCACTCGCCTAACTTTCTTGCATGATGATCACCCATGAAGTTGAGTGAAAGGATAGACACCCTCAACTGCTTCTAGAGATGAAACTCAGGCAAGTCTTCAAAGGTGCTGATTCTACCTTTCTGACAAGGGACCTTGAAAGCCCTGATTCTGTGTAGTTGCTTGATCTCTAGGTTGGCAATCATTGAAGGAACAAACTTTGCCATGACTGTTCTTGTCTAAAGTTGAATCAAAGGTTTGATGTTGGGGGTTTCTAAACCACAGTGACTTGGAGTCCTTGTGTTTCCTGTTAAAGGGTCATTAAGGGCTGTTAAATCCAATGGCAGAAAATACCTTGTCTTCTTCTTCACAATTTGACAATCCTTTTTTCGCAGTAAGGTTTGATGGGGGTTTCTAAACCACAGTGACTTGGAGTCCTTGCGATTCCTGTTAAAGGGTCATTAAGGACTGTCAAATCCAATGGCAGACAATACCTTGCCTTCTTCTTTACAATTTGACAGTCTTTTTTTTCACAGTAGGACCAAATAAGGAGTTGCCACCATATGGCAGGAGTTGTTGAAGGATCTTTAAATTATCCATGAAATCACATAAGCAGAACCAGGCCTGGTGATGTACATACCTCTCAACCTCTTAGTACAAAAAATCAGTACAAAGCCTGGCAGAATGGAGGACAAATGCCCAAAAATAGGGACAGATTTTAAATGTTGCTCTTATAAACTTAGAAAGTTACTAGAATAATAGGATTTGTGTTAGCATGCACTTTTCTGAATGATATGAAGTCTGAAGCACAAATATATCTATCATTATTTAGTGACTTCAGTCCTCAGATCATCCTAGTGATTTTCCAGAAAATCACAAATTTTATGAGGAACAGATCAAAAATATGAGGCAAAAATCTGAACATTCTGCAAGAATCTGTACGATTGAGAGGTATGGTGATGCATTGCAACTGTAGTGCCGGCTGCTCCTACTACTCTGCTGTATTACAGAACAGCTGCACAGAAAGGTTTGTAATATTCAACATCATTCCCAGGTTAGCTTGCATTTCTTTTAGGGAATCTTGTTCAGTAAGCTTTTTCAAAGTATGTATAGCCTGAGTTGCTAAGTCCCTTTGAAAGTCATTTATGTGTGTTAAATAATTTAGTGTCTTCAAGGCAAACATACCTCAAGTGTAAGCTCACCTTCCCATTGTGTCTATTGTCCTAGATTCTCTACTGGGAGGATGAATAGGCAAAGACTCCTTGGATGGTTCCTTTTTGGTGGCTGCTGCAATGATCATGGAGTCCACCAAGGATCTTTAAACTAGAAAAGCCTATCGTCAGAAGGGTGTTAGATTTATGTGATTTGCCTCTGAAATTTCAGGTTTCAGCCATATCTACCTAGTGACCAGGTCCATAAGACTGTTCACTGGAGGAACCATTCAAGAAGCAGATGGAGAAGAACCATATGCATCAAAGATCACTTTCTTGCCCTGACAGGATATTAAGATGGGTCAGGATCCCCTCTGTCTCATTAACCCAAGGATTTCACTAAAAGTGGTGTCTTCAGGAAGGGATTGTATGGAGCCATCTCAATTCCAAGTCCATGACTGAAGTGAGAGACTCCACAAGAGAGTCCATATGTCCCCTTTTATTCATCACCTTCCAGGGGATCTCTGATTGTGGCTGATCCGAGTCCTGAGAAAAGTCTGTAGCCACCATAGCCTTTTCCTTGAGAACATCTATTCTGCTGGGTCCTTGGGAGTTATGAAATGAGGGCTTATAAACAGTCAGGTGGACACCTGACGGAGAAGACAGTGCTGAAGGAAGCATGCAGAACATCTCATTGGAGAAGCTATTATCATCTCCATGACTTAAAATGCCAATACAGAATGCATCAATCCCTTGGAGTCCAACTCTGGAGTCGAGCCATCCCCTACTGAAGTAGCAATTGCTGGAACTGAAACTTGAGCCTCTGTTAGTATGGAACCAGACAGGTCTGAGACAGAAACTGGAGCCAACAGCTCAAAATCTGAGGACACTGACACCAATAAAGGCCCCACACAAGTGTTAGCCAAAGATGGTGCTGCAGACTGTGCATCAAGCAGTCAGACTCAGGACTACCTGACTTTGAGAGTCTTGAAGTCATGTGCATCAGATAGGAAACAGTTGGTTCTGAATATGCAGGCACTGGAACTGATGCCACAGGGTCCAGGAAGCATGTTGGCTTCAAAACCACAGAGTCAGGTGCCAAGGAAAGAACTAATAGTGGTGAGATGGGACCAATCTGATCCATCCTAGGTGCAGTGGGGGGATGGAATGATGTCCCACTCCATTTTAGTCTTAAGAAAGGCCCTCATCAAGGGCTCACAGTCTGCTTCTGTGGTACTTTTAAAGGATCTACAAGATCCTTTGGTGGCAGCTTCAGGATGTCTTGAAGGAATGAGTCTCAACAGTTCTCTCTCAGCTGAATGTCTACTCAGAAGTGGATGAGGGGACTTGTCTCTAACTACAGTGGTCTCAGAAGAATTGACTGCAGCCACTGAAGTGGAAGGAAGAAAAAAAATCCTCTTCTGGGGTCTAGGAACATTTGGATGAAAAGCGACAGCTGTGTCCATTTGGATTGCCTGTTTTCCTTTTTCTTAACTCCCTGTTTTAGTCTTCTTTGTCTTTTCCATCTGTTCTCTGAGGATCTTGGGGGAAAAACCCTTATTAATTTATTTTGTCGATCTGTCAGTGCCCTGGAGCTGAACCCTTGGCAAATCTCACAATTCACATCAACATACTCTAGGTCTAAGCAAACAACACATGAATGATGTGGGTCATTTGGGGGAGTTTGTTTCAATATTTGACACATTATTTAAATTTTTTATCTGAACTCTTCTCTATTATAAAACCATTTTCTTAATTGCAGAAAACTACTCTACTGCAAGGAAAAACAGTAATATAATGAACTAATCACCAATTTTATCTTTTGCAAGACAGACAAGAAGGATGCTAGGCAGCCATCTAAGCATCAAGAGGAACCGAGGCCAATAAGAACAAGTATATGAAAAAAATATATAAGAAGAGATGTAAATTCTAAAGGTACAAAACTACCTTTTTTATAATGTTAACAACACCTGATATAAATGGGATCAAGAAAAAAGCTTTTAAATATGATAGCAGTTTGCTTTGCAGCTTTGGATCATCAATTTCCAGTGGTTGCAAGTGACATCTGAGCAAGCTAGGGATTAGAGCATTATGGGAGGGAAATGTTTATAAGCTAAATGCAGATACCCCTGGAAAACAGCCAGATCAGATTTGACAAGTGGCTCCAGTACCATCAGTGACACTGGACAGACAGATGAAATAGGATACTTCCAAAACCTGCCACAACCTTGAAGGTCTGTTAATTTCTTCAGTGTGTGTGTGCAGTGAGTTCAAAACTGATCTCATTAGTTACCATGGGGTGGGTTGTGTTTTATGCAAGTCTTATCTCTTGTTATTTTATTGTGTTAAATTTGTGGAATATTCCCCTGTAAATTTATATCAGTCATAGAAAACAGGTTGCTTACTTAAAATATATTTCCGACTGTATAAAGTATTCAAAACTGCAGAGATAAATTGCACTGTGAAACCATTTTACATGTACAGGGTTGCATTGATTTCTTTTGTCATAGTTAGTCAGTAGTTTACCTGTGCTGCTCACTGTGGATGTCCAAATGAAGAAACATATTACAAGAGATTTACAACCCTGTTTAGATGTTGAGGAAGAGTATGTTTCACAATTATGGGTCATGAATGTGTTACAGAAACAGTTGAAGTATGAACCATTGAGAATTCAAAGAAACAGTGCAATGAGAGAAAAGCTTTCAGTGGATCATGCTTTTTTAAAGACTGCATTGCTATTGAATAATCCAAAATTAGCAATTCTCAAGAGTCACTGCAGACTCATCAGCAGCCTTGTTCATTACCAGAATATGTACTTCTGTTATTGCCTTTAAATACACAAACAGTATAAACGCATTCACACAAATTAATCTGTTGACTATTTGGACTGAAAATCTCATTCTTACACACACAAACACACACACACACACACACACACACACACACACACACACACACACACACACACACACACACACACACTTACACACATGTACACACATGTAGCTGCTGGTGTCCAATTATAAACAGTAAAGTCTCAATACATTATTCATTCCTGGAAGTGTGCATGTGGAATGTGGTAACATTTTCCTTCTGTAAGAGAAACCTTCTTTAATAGATTTTATTTAAGTACAATATCACTACCCCCTTTAACACATCTGTTCCTGACGATGTGTTTATAAAATAAAATATTCACCCCTTCTTCCAGTTTGACTCAGCATGTTTGTACAGACAGTCTCTGTACTGTAGTCTTCCTCCACACACCTCCTGCTGTGCCATTTTTTATATACGTACATATTCTCCACTGCTCCTGCCTAGCAGCAAGCCTCCCATATCATCCATGCCCGTTCATTTCCCTGTCCTCTGTATTCCCCTGAGAAGGTGAAAGCTGGCAGACAGAGATTGTCATGCAGGCAACTTCAGCAATGGCTTGTGGTCACACCAACATCCCAGCAATAAGGTCATATTAATTAGGCCTAAACCCTCCAGTGGGAGAGAGGGGATGGATGACCCCAATCAAAACAGGGATCATAGAGCACTTCCTAGGATCTGATTGGTCTGAATGCACCTAAAAGAACTGCAACATTAACAAACCTTACCACCTGAAAGAACATCTGTCTTTTCACAGAAGGTGCTTATATGTATTGTTCAGCTAGAACTTTCAAATGTCAGATGCTTCCATACCTTTTTACCTCTTAGAGCAAAAAAATTGGACAAAGACATAAATAATGGGGACATAAAATAGGGACACTCTTTAAATATTGCTCATACAAACTTAGAAAGTTAATAGAATAACTGGGTTTGTATTATTTGAAGGGCCTGAAGTCTGAAACTCAAATGTCTGTCATTATTTTCTGTCTTCAACCCTCAATGATTTACCAATGATCTGCCAGAAAAATCAAATTTTTTATGAGAAACAGACCAAAAGTATGAGGTAAAAAAATCTGGACATTCTGTGAAAATCTGTACTGTTGAGAAGTATGGATGCTTCTGGTAACAGGCATGTAGGACCATCCTTGCTGCTCATTTGGAATCCTCTACCTCTTTTACAAGTACACAGATTGGTAGAGTTTTTGACTGTTTTGATCTGCATGGCCCCTCACAGACAAATTGTTGCCTATGGCCAAGCCATATGACAGCAGTCCTGAACAACTTTCAAATACATCTTGGATTAATTTATGATCATAATGCATATATTTCATCTGCTGGCATAGAACTTTACAACTTGGAATTGTTATCCACTGTCCAAGGTCTGCTGCTGAACACACTGAATTTCTTTTTTTAGATTTTTGCTTTCGAATCAGGCACAAGTCATTTAAAAGTACATTTCAGCCCTTTTCCATATCACTAACTCTGCAGCAGACAATCTGTCATAGCCTCAGGTATAATTCTACAGGTGGGAACCTTGATTGGTTTGCTTCCACCTAAGTCTGGTCTTATGGAATACTATGGCATAAAGGTTGGCCCAGTTATTTCAGGCTGACCTTTCAATACATCGTCATAAATGGATGGTATAATTATGTCGTTGGAAAATGCAGTGTTGAATTTGTTTATTAGGTACTGGTTCATGACATAAAACACTTGATCAGTGGTGCCCAGAACTTCAGCTTTTCTGGAATGGGTAATCTAATCAGTGTATCAAGACACCTGAAGGGATGTGATTTGGAACAGTGGTTTGCTTTATGTGGACTTTTTTGGTGGCTTATTTTTTAGATTTCTGCAGTATTAATGGGTTATTCATGTCAAGGGTACCAGAACTTGTCAGAGATTTGGGATGCATGGCTAGGCTTGAAAAGGCCCTTGCGGTCATTAGCCTAGTACATGCCTATAAATCTATGAAGATGCTAATAAGTGTATTTGGTATCAGTGCACTTTGGGCCAAAGGTGGCTTTTTTAATACCAAAATAATAAATGTGGAATTAGACAAAAGATATTATTGGAGTACCTGCAAACCTGACATCTCAGCAGAAAATGTCTTCATGTTTTTGGCAGAAAATGCTTTCAAAGGGGTTACAGAAAACCAGCCTATACTAGTTTACAAAAACACTCTAGTTAAGAAATTTATGATCATTTGTTATATTGTAGACAACACTGGTAGAAATGCTAGGAGTCTTCAGAGTATGGTTGCTATTAACAAGTTCATAAAGTGTCAGATTAGACAAAAGGCATGCATAAAAGCAGGAACTGCAGATATGTTTGGAGATTGCAGAGTACAATATTAATGGCAAAACACACATTATAAATTATTTGTATACTTTTATGACTGCTAATGTTGTCTATGATATCAAATGTAATTGCACTCAAAACAAATGATACATATGCAAGACAATAAAAAACGTAAAACTAAAATCATGTAAAACTTCAGGAAATGAAATGCAAATTTTCCCTTTAGTCCTTTTGCCCAGCATGTTAATGATAACATATAAGCAGTGATTTTTTTGTACAATTTCATATGTTATCCCCGCATATAGCATGTATAGGGCATAGAATGAAGCCTTGATTGTGGCCCAGGTGACCCAAATGTGATTAGAGGCTCAGGTATTGGAGGAGCTGGCCAGAGGAAGAAGTAAAGAGACTGGGTTGCTCACCTCTCTCTTGGGGGAAGGTTGTGTGCTTTCAGTATGCAAAAGCATTGATTTCTTGGTGGAAGCAATGGAGATGATAGGGGGCTTAGGCAAAGACGACATCACTACAAACGTGGGTACTGTCCATGACAAGCCCCTGCACCCTCTCTCAAAGGCACATTTTAAGCATGGAAGGAATATGACTATGGAACTGAGTAGTCCAACATGCAGTTATGACTGCCCTAACAGTTATGCATTCCTCATGCTGTTTTGGTGATTATTATTCTCACTGAACCTATGGGCCTTCTCCACAGGGAAGACTGTCCTGCTGAGTTTTGCTGGGGCATCATCACGGATTGCATGAGGAGCAATGAAGATAAAGATGAAGACAGTGGCAGCCCAGGAAGGAAATAAAATGAGAAAAAAAAAAAAAGAATATTGAAGGGGATCATGGGAGTTTGTCAACAGTTGTCTGTAGGTATTTTGTGAACTTGAAGAAGGCATATTCCCCAGAATGACTTGTAGAAAATGCTGTGAAAGAATACAGTCACAAGGTCAATGCTGAATGTCATTTAATCCCTTGGTCTGAAGAGTGAGAAGTGTGTTTGCATTCTTGTTATTAAGCTGAATATGTACAAAGCAGGTGCTGGACTTCACCAGGGCTGTACCATGTCACCCCTCATGTCTGTGATTGTCATAACAGGATATCAAGAAACAGACGAGGTATGGAGAGTGCAGCAGTCTGGAGGCATGAGTTCGGATTCATTGCTGTTTGCAGATGATAACATCCTCATAACCTCACATGACAACTATCTTCTGCGTGCACTGCACTGATTTACCACTGGATGTTAAGTGGTTGGGATGAAAATCAGCAACTATAAATGGAAAGCCATGGTCGTTTCTTGGATAAGAGTGTTTTGTTTTCTACAGATTAGGAGGAGATAGTTACCTCATTTGGAAGAGTTTAAGTAATTTGGTATTTTGTTCATGTCAGAAGGTAGAGGGAAGCTGGAGGTTAACCTATAGCAGGAGTTGTGCAACCACCGTTATAGTGGTGAAATGATCAGTCAGTCTGTTTTCTTATTATCACCTATTGTCATGAGCTTTGGATAGTGACCAAAAGAACAAAATCATAGATGCAGTATAACTGGTTTGACTCTCCATTTTAGAGAAAGGAACTCGGCAATCTAGGATGGTTTTGAAGTATTTGCACATGGAGAGGAGTTAGTTGAGGTGATTTGGGAATTTTCACACCAGAATTGTACCAGGTGTTGCCAAATGGGAAGAAGAACCTTGGCAGACTTTGAACACATTGGAGGGATTATATATCAGCTGATGTGGGGGTCCCACATGATTAGCTGGATAATTTTGTTGGAGACAGAGAAGTCTGATATGCTCTGTTTAGCTTTTTACCACTGTAAACCTCATTAGGACATATACTTTAGAAAATGGATAGCTGGGCGTTTCTAATGCCCTTAAATTAAGGGTAAAAAAAACTTTAATATTTTGCAACAGCTGTAAAAAAATATTTGTTTGGTTAACTGTAATTTAGTTTTAAATAATGTTGTGTAATATATGCAACTGATGGCTGCTGGTTTTTGATGTATGATCACATGATTTTATGTATCACATGATTTTTGTGTAAGATATTTAAAGTTTTTTGGCTGACTGTTTTTTTTTAGGTTTTGATGAAGTTCTTGTTGATTTTTACAGGATGAAAGCACTAAACCAGTATTGGCTTTGTAATTTTATAAAAAGTTTTACATTTTATATTCTACAGCGCTATGAAACATTGCTTAGGCTTTGGTTACATGGGACTTATTTTCTTAAAATATGTATTGTTTTCTTATACTTACAGTGGTATGGCTTAATTAGTTTTGTTGCTTTCCTTGCACTTATACATTTGGACTTCTGTTCTTCTCTCTTACAAGCACTCCAATGAGTTTATCTTGTAAATCATAATTGGGACCTATCATTTTGAGTCTCTCTCTCTCTCTCTCTCTCTGTCTCCTGTGATAGGGAGCCATGTAGGCTATGTTAAGAGGAGTGTTACTGGAGCTTTTGAAGTAGAGAACTTGTCTAATTCACATTTAGATCTCCAAGAAGGCTAAAGTTATTTCTAGATGAACAGGGAATCAAAAAGTCTTGTAAGAAGATAAAATTTGCAATGGATGATGGTAGGAGCTGATAGAAGCAATATAAAGGTTTGTATTCGGTCTTATGACTAGAGGTATAACTACTTCCTCTGAACTGATGTCAACATATGTGGGTAGAGGAAGCTGCAAGAAGTTGATTTTTTTTTTGGTATAAACAGAGTACCTTCTCATAGATCAGAGCTTTGGTGATTGTTTCTGAAAATGTTTTTATATACTAGGGAGGTACTACAGATGTGTCTGGATCACATTTACTAAGCCTGGATTCTAGCACTTCAGATCTATTATTAATGCTCCTTGAATTGATCTGGTCCACAGCAACAAATTTGTTGTGCATATTATACGAGCTGATTAGATTATGAATGCATGTGATAGAGAGTGGAACTATGTTAGGTTACTTGTCACCAGAATGAGGATTTGCTACTAGGAGGAAAAGAGCACGGTATCTAGGACAAAATTTTACATAAGAAAAAAATTAAGAACAAGGACTTCTGTAGAAAGGGAGATGAAGTGAGAGGAGATCAATGGAGATGAGTATTGTTATGGTATGATGAAAGATAGTATTATTTATGAAAAGAGTAGAAAGTAAAAAGGAAGAGTTGGGAATAATACATTTGGAGGTGGTTCATGTGAACAGAATATAATTGGTTGATGATGCTGAAGGAGAGAAAATGCAATGATGTTATCAGAAAGTTAGACAAAAGAAGCAAGAGAAATAAAGTGAGTGAAGAAAGGCAGATGTACTAAAAGAGATTAAAGGGGACACGCTAAGCAAGGACAGAAACTAGTTTATGGCAATGGGAAAAAGAGAGAGAGCTATTCATCCTTTAGGGTTGTAAAATGTGAAGGAGGCTTAGAACTAAGGAACAGAGGCAGAGGAAGAAAGAGCAGTGTTGTAGTAATGAGTGTTAGTTATACTCTGAGGAAAACTAGATGTACTATTAAAATGTACTAAGTAGCTCTAGAAGTAAGAAGAATACCTGATGATGTCAGTCAATACCTAGCAGTAATGACCTGGAATTTGGAACAGCGCATACAATGTATTTGTTAGGTGTAGGCAAAACAGGAGACACCAATGAAGTAGAAGAACATAGGGGCTGTCCCCTTCCTGCCATAGAAGGGGACCATCATTAGCCAATAGATAGAACCTATGACTCCAGGTTGGGGGCCAAAGCAAGAAAGAAGAAGGAATGTAATCTGTTTGTACTTTGCTGTCTTCAAAGTGAAAACAAAGGTCAACTATAGCTTTCACCTGTGTCATTGTTACATTAGGTTAGTTCAGTGTACAAGTTATTACAAAATTAATCAATTTCTTCGCTGCAGTTCTAGTACCTTGAAGACAAATTTTGAAGAACTGCACTGTTTGTATACCTTTTACTCGAATTTTTGTAACCATCAAGTAAAACAGACAGGACTTGTAAATAAAACTGTGACACTGCTGAGATATTACCCGCAAAGTCGTCAGATGTTTTTTTTTTTAATTGTTAAGCACCAAGAGTCAAAGTACACTCAAAAAAGGTGCAGAGTACAAGACAGTCATAGCTGCTCTAACATACCACAAACATTACCACAGTTCTTAAAAAAAATCCTTGTCTTAGTGCTGTGAAAATTGCTTTAACTTTGCATAATTACAAAATTCTGACACAAACTGAGAGAGACATTTATTCACCCTGTAACCTTAGTGTCTGGCTGAGAAATCTGGATTTGTTTCTGCTGTCGAGGTCTGGATTACATTGATTTAACTGAGTGCTCTAACCCAGTTTAAATCAACATTGGTATACATATTGCTGTCGTGGGAAATTCAAGGCCAGTACTACCTGTGAAAAATGCCAGCAACCTAACCAAATAAGGAGCGTAAGACATGAAAGATGAAACATCATCTCTTATTTTTGAATGTTTTTAGGTCAGTTTCTCCATTCACCTTAACTTCACCTGTCAGTTACTTTTTAAGTTTGTTACATCCCCCTGTCTCTGACCTCTTGTCTAACCTGCATTCACCAGCAGCTGTTGCAGTTCATCATTACACAAACTGCTGTTTACCTCTTACCTTTGATGCCTCTGTACTATCTTATGCTGCTATACCATTTGTTTCCTGCGTCTTCCTTATACTCCGTTTCCTATTGTCACCTTACTCAGCCCTACTGTGCTGCTTCTGTTTTTTCTTGTACAGTTTAAATATTTCAGACCACTTTTCTTTCCAACCTGTGTTGTATTCTTCTCAGCAGTACTTCTGTCCTCTTGATCACTTTTCTGTGTCTCTATGTTTCCCCTGTACTCTGTCCTGTTTTCTGAATTTGTGATTTCAGCCATCTGTACTGAGAAATAATCTGGTCTTTGATTATTACTGTCTTAATGTAGACACTCAGCGTTGTCTTCATAGTTTCTACTTTTAGTTATAGTTTAGAATTTTATATGAGCCGATCTCAAGTTAAGATTTCCACGAGACACTGAACAAACACTGTCAAGTAGTCCTTCCCTGACTTCTTTTATGCTGTATATTCCATCAGTAATTAATGTTGAGACGGATGCCGTAAGAGCAGATGTCTTCAGGCAAATTCATTAAATACATTTCTTGCTGCCCTCTCCATCCCCCCTGAAAAAAGTAACTTTTTTAATATAGTGGAAGTTAGTCTAATTATAAACCTGTGGAATCTTTGAAACTTTAACCTGTAATGACACTGCCTGCAGATGTGATGTGCATGGAACTTAAGTGCATGAAATACACTTTTTAGCACTCTTAGCCACTGTACATAGAGCAGAGCTTTTTTTTTTTTTTTAGTTCTAATTCCTTCTTTTGGCTCCTTGGGGTTTGCTTGTGCTTCCATGGCAGCATAGCATTTCCCTGTAAATCCTCATACCATCTCAGTCTGTGTGTTTTGCAGCATTAACAAGTCAGTTCTGCTGATCAGGGCTCTAGTTTATCTACCTTAAATGGTGTTGCAAAGTCGCAAAAAGTGAGATATCAGAGAGACATCACTATTACTAACAGAAGTCCTTAGATGTCTTGGTTATTGCAAACCCTTTCCCTGCATGCTGGTATAACTTTGTATAGGCTTCTGTATGCACATCAGGAAGTGTGGACCAATGGCACACCCATCCCCTAAGGCAGAAACTCCTTTTAATCTGGCCTGCATGCCTAACCCAGCTGCCTTTCTGAACTCTGGTCTCCATTGCCAGTACCAATAATAGCCCACATAGCAGCACTAGGCTATTTCATGATCTGTTTTGTCCCATTCTGACTCCAAGATGGCTAGTGCTAATCTAGGACCTGGTCTGGCTAATGTTCTTCTTTTGTTACAGGGTTATAAACACTGTTTTATGGCCTTGAACCAGTTAATATTTCCTTGTTTTTCTGTAGCCCTAGCCTTGCTAATTTTGTCTAAAGCAAGAGAAATCCCACAGGGAATACACAACTGACCTTTCATCCCTGTTTTTTTACAGTGAGCCACAACATTTGTGTCCCCTTAAGTGAGTTTATCTCAGTCCAGTATATTTATAATTTTGAAAAAAGGTAATACAGGCCATGTCTACTTAAAAAAAGAAGGTAAATGTTATGAAAGAACTGTTGAAGAGAAACTGTATTAGTTTTAGGATAGAAATATGCTTCCCAACATGAAGGTGTTAGCTTATATGTTTACAACTTAACATTTTTTTCCCCTCACAGCTTCCTGTTATTAAGAAGAATCTGTTTGCCTCAAGATATTACATCTGTTTACTGGGATGGTCCAACTGGGACAGTGTCCATTTTCAGTGGAGGCCTGGGGAGAAAAGCTTCAGCCTAAGCTTACATACAAAATCATAACATCAAGTTATAGAAATTATAGACAAATAAATGAGTGTTAACACATTTATGGGATAAAAATGTAAAAACAAAAATATATACATAGTACCAAACTTTAAACACTTGAGTATAGACAAATATATGGTTGAACTCATATGTGTGGAGGAACATAACATTAGTTAGGAAATTAAGTAGGGTGAATCACTTAGGCAATGAGGTACATTATTAGTAATGCTTCCATGGTGAGAGTTGCAGCTAGGAATGTAACTACTTAAAGAGAAGTAGTGTTGTTAGAAGGGATATGTTAACAGAGTTAGTACGTACAGCCAAATTATAGAAGTATTGCTAAGTGAATAATTAACCCAGAGTGTTACATGTGCAAAGCCAGGATTCAAATAAGTGTCTTTTGAGCGATATTTTGAAATGATTAAGATTACTTATGGATCTAATACTATGTGGAAGGGTATTCTAATTTTGGCAACAATGTTAGAGTAAAGAGAGTTGCCTGCTTATTGGATACTTTGGCTACTTGGAGTAAGCCTTTGTTAGATGATTAGTAAGTCTTTGTTAGATGACTGAAGAGTAAGAATATTAGAGTAGGGTTGTAGAAGATCTTCTAGGGACGGTACATTGTCAGGATTGTGCATTATTTTGTGAGCCATTATTAATTGGTTATAGTTCATAACATGAGGTAGTTCCAACCAAGAAAGATTTTTTAGGCATTGACAGTGATGGGATGAATGTGTGGAATCTGTTGCAAATTTGGAAATCTTATTGTAACATGATTCTAACTTACTTAGTTCTGACTTTTTGAGGTTGGTAAGTATAGCGGATGCATATAAGAGTGAGGAGAGAAGGTGGGTTCCAGCTATGGCTATTCTTGCAGCGTCTGTTAAGAATTTTTTGTTTCTGTACATTGTTCCCAATTTCTTGCGAGCCTTTTTGATTGTGTTAGAAATGTGTATGTCAAATTTTAGTCTGTTGTCTATTATGATGCCTAATAGTTTTGTTTGGGAAAATGGGAAAATCCTAGTATTATTACTGGCAGTGATATAAAAGTTATCTGGGAGGTTAGTAGGTTTAGATTGATGAAAGATCATACGTTTAGTTTTATTAGAGTTGAGAATACATTGTGAGTTTGCTAACCATGTTTCAATATCAGAGAAGACTTTTTGTGTGACTGTACAAAGTTGAGTTATTGTGGATGCTGCACATATGAGGGCTGAATCATCTGTGTATTGTATGATAGATGCTTGTCAGGAGGCAGTATTAAGATAATTTTTGAATATGCTGAAGAGGAGGGGCCCTAGGATTGAACCCTGAGGGATTCCAAGTGTAAAAGGAAGGAGTGGGGATAGATCTTGCTTCCATTACAAAACTTGCTGGCGGCTAGGTAGATAACTTTGAAACCAGTTAACAGCATCAGGGTTGATAATAAGGTTATTCAGAGTGGACAGTAACTTAGGATGGGAAGCTGTATTTAATGCTTTAGACATGTCCAAAAAGACTGAACACACTATTTTGCCATTGTCTCTGAATTTATTTATAGTATTAGTGAAACTTAGAAGAGCTGTACAAGTGCTATGATATGGTCAGAATCTATGCTGTGATGATGAGACAAGATTGTTTAGAAGGTGTTTAAGAAGCTGAAAATGGATACATCTTTCCAGAATTTTAGAAAGTGGTGAAATTATAGCAATGGGCCAGTAGTTTGTTAGTTCTGATGAATTAGCTCCTTTGTGTAATGGTGTAATATATGCAATTTTCCAAATAGCTGGGACATACTGGTCTGTTATAGAGTGGTTTATAAGTTCCAAAAGTTCCATTCCAAAGTTATTTTTCGATATGCAGTTATTTGTGGGTATTTGCAGTTCTATAATACTACAAGGCAGAGACAACATACAGGGGAAAGGTGCTGTGTAACTCAGCTGGCACTGAGGTTATTTTAAGAAATTCCTAATATACTAGCCAGAATTCTGCCCTCTTCATCGTGCGCCTGTACTGCCTAGCTCTGAGACACCTAGACATTCCGGTGCAGACTACCCATGTAGTGATTATAACAGCTGTGTAGGTTGTGATTAGTGTATTGAACTTATCAAGCAGGGTAAGATCACTGCTTTCCATGGTTTGTGAAGTGTTCTGCAGTGTGCTTCATTCCATAACAAAACAAGCATTCTGGGTAATAATTTGAAATCACTTTCCTTTTACCTTGGCAGAAGCTATGTCCATCTGCAACACTGTTACTTGATTGTATGCTGGGGTTGGTCAGTTTTTCTCTTTTATGAAAATAAAGCCCTTAAATACTGCTGTTTGTGCACTGCTGCCGTCTAAAGTCGTCTGCTGAAGCTTGAATGATGGGTTAACATGGTGCTTATGGCAATGAGGGCTTTGCATTCTGGCAGGATGCAATGTAGTGTGCCATTAAAGAATTTCTGATATCAGTGAATAAATAAAAAATAATTTTGTTGTTACCACTCACAGCAGGGGAGCACATAGCTGTATGTTATAAATTGTCACTGACATCTCAGTGCAGTACAGTACAGTTATCAGTGAGTTACATGAATGAGGTTTCAATCAACTTTTTTGTAAGCTTATCTCCGTTTGTTGCATCACAGTTAATGTTGTATGTTCAATGTCACACTTTAATTTTATCCTGTCACCTCTTCTCACAGTGGTCAAATTGTGTGTGTGCGTGTGTGTGTGTGTGTGTGTGTGTGTGCTACTAAATTGTTTGTACCTCATTTAACCTTACCAATAACAAAATATGTTGACTATATTGCCCTGGTACCAGCTGATATTTAAACCCTTCAAACTCTTGATATCCTTTTCCATATAACTGTCATATGTGTGAATAACTAGATTGTAATTATAAATCTTTCCACTGATATATACCGCACTTTGATTAGAGATAATGCACTTTATCATTTGCAAGCCACACTAACAATGGCAAAGTTATTTTTTCCTACATCATCTTGACATTCAGATGTTAGAGTTGCTACTTCTGCTGTATCATCTTAACGGAATTCCTAATGTGGGCAATGAGTATGTCAAATGGTCGAATTCACTAGTATTTGTATATAAAGTAATGAAACACTAGTAATCAAAACTCAACTTATCAAAAAAAAAAAAAAAAAAAAAAAAGAAAAAGACAAAACACTTCCAACAAGTGTTTTTTGAAGGTGGCACTTGCACCCACCACTTCCCTTCCTGCTATTTATATATACTAGCTTTGAGATTTATTTATTTTTATTTATTTATTTGCTTAACATTTGTTTACCAGGATAGTCCAACATGGTAGCAACCTGTTTTCAGTGGAGGCCCGGGGAGAAAAGCTCCAAAGACAGTTAACAATATTTAAAATACAACATTTAGAAACAGATACCTTTGAATACAAATATTTTGGAACACAAATATACAAAAATATTTAGGAATAATAGGTTAAATGCATCATAATAACTAATAGTTACCCAGAACTTAAAAAGTACAGTCAGTGGAATGAATAAGGAAATAGTAGAGCAAGATGTTTTTTAGTCTAAGTCAGATGAGAAATATCAGCAAAAAATGAAAGAGAGGCAAGAGCCTAAGATATGTAAGAAAAGAGACTATAGTGAGGAAAGTATAGAGCAAGGTGGAGAGTAGAGTAGAAATAGGGGAAGGGAGAGAGTTAGAGGGAGGGGAGAAAAGGTGAGGGGCAAAGGTGAGAAGTTAAAGGTGAGAAAGTTGAAAGAAGTTGGAAAGGATGAAATATTACAGATGTGGAAGGGGTAAGGAGGAAAGTAAAAGAAGTAAGAAAATGCATAAGGAGGAAATGGTATGAAAGGACAGTAAGTTCAGAAATTAAAAGACTAGGGAAAGGATTTAACCAGGAAAAGTAAAATAAAGGAGGATAAGAAGGAAAGAAAAAGAATAAGAAAATTACATGTAGTGGATGAGATGTGGAGAGTAAGTTGAGAAACTAACGGACTGGGGAAAGGCTTTAACCAGGACAGATCATACAACAGCAGGAAAAAGGCAAATTCTCACTCCCCACTTTAGCATGACCCCTCCCAAAAAATATACCATCACTTTACAATCACCTGTATTTATGATTGCTTGAGCCACTGCTTAGTTTGCTATCCTGAGCAATCAGCTAACACATCACTCTTCAATTTCTCCTTGCATCTAGCAGCCTGGACTTCACTCCATACCCCCCCAAAACTATTTCAGTTTTGTATATATCTGTAGAGTCCCAAATGGTTTAAATCAGAAGTCAGGGGGACAAATGTGAGGTGTGTCCTGAAACTGCAGGGAAGTGCTATCAGCTACCAGTACAGTATCTAAATGAGTTTACATCGGAATAATTCGTCTTAATTTTATAAAGTTCCTTTGTTTAATTCATCTTGCTTTGCATTGTCATTTTTTGTTCTGAACATCGAGCACTTCTCCCATTCTCTGCGTGGTGTGCTTGCCAATTGTACTACTAATGTGTCTTCTATACCTGCAGTCAGATCTTCTGCTGTCTTGGACCATGTCCTTTCAGAAGCCCGGGATAGTTTCAGAACTCAGAGAATAGGGACATGTATCCCTCTTTTAAAAAACAAATCTTGTACTTGAAAAAGTGCGTCTCCCATACCTCCTGTCAGACCTTCTACTGTCTTGGGCCGTGTCCTCTCAGAAACCCAGGAAAGTTTCAGAACTCACAGAATAGGGATAAATATTCCTATTTTAAAAAACAAATCTTGTACTGTGTGTGCGTCTCCCATACCTCTGATCAGAACTTCTGCTGTCTCGGACTGCGTCCTCTCGGAAGTCCAGCAAAGTTTCAGAACTCACAGAATAGGGACATGTATCCCTCTTTTAAACAAATCTTGTACTAAGAGTGTGTCTTCCATACCTCCGGTCCGAACTTCTGCTGTCTCGGACCTCATCTTCTAGGAAGTCGGGGAAAATTTCAGAACTCACAGACTAGGGACAAGTATCCCTCTTTTAAAAAGAAAATCTTGTAATGCGAGTGTGTCTCCTATACCTCTGGTCAGAACTTCTTCTGTCTCGGACCACATCCTCTCGAAACCCAGGGAAAGTTTCAGAACTCACAGAATATGGACAAGTATCCCTCTTTTAAAAAAACAAATCTTGTACTGCTAGTGTGCAGTTTGGTGTCATTATATGTCGTTATATGTGGAGGGGATGTTGTTTTCATGTGATTTGTACTGTTGGATGTTGTGAAGTTCGATGTTGTGAGTGTTGGATGTTTTGGGTTTTGGATGTTCTGGTCTCGGTGTTGTGAGGTTGGATGTTGTGGGTTTTGGATGTTTTGAAGGGGACCCATGTATGTATATATATATATATATATATATATATATATATATATATATAAAGAGAGAGAAGATATGTGTGGTTGTATATGTATGTATATATGTATATATACTGACCCATTCTGGACAGTCTTGTAACATCTTTCACAGTTGTGGCAGGACTATGATCACCCCGGGGATCACTCCAGTGGCTCTACTTGATAGAGGCACTGGGAACTAACGTCGGGCGGCACAATACCAGGGCGCTTCTATGGGCTAGTCTTGTAAAGGCTCCACAGCCATTAGCCTAGTACACACCTATGAACCTATACCTCTGCTAAGATCTTCTGCTGTCTCAGACCGTGTCCTCTCGGAAGCCCGAGAAAGTTTCAGAACTCACAGAACAGGGACATGTATCTCTCTTTAAAAAAAACAAATGTAGGTGTTAGCCTACTGTCTTTCCAACATTGAATTTATCTTTATTGTACTTGTGGTCAGCACACTTGCAGGGACTGTTGTGAGATCATTCTTTTTTCTTATTATTTTACATAATAATTCCTAATTCTGGCCGCTGGGGTATGGCGGTAGCGTTGTTACCTCACAGCAAGCGATTCTCCCGTTTAATTCTCGGCATGGCGTGGGAGTGCCTTCTTTGTGGAGTCTGCATGTTCTCCCCGCGGTTGGGTAGTGTTCGAAAGACATGCGTGCGTAAATGGGCGTGCCTTCGTTGAAGGTTGGGCATCGAGCTGGAACCTCGGCGTTTCGTAAAAATCTACTGCCAATCATTAGCGGACCGGAGTTCCGCTGTGGTGACCCCTTACCGGGAAAAAGCCGAAAGACAACAATTCTGGCCAGTAGATGGCAGCATTGTATAAGAAATGGTGAATTACAAACACTTAAGCCTTACTACCTAGCAATTAAATCACAGTCCTGACAAGGTACAACTCTTTATAAAGAGTGTAAAGATAATAATAAAGCAACATAAATTATATCAGTACAAATACGAGTAATAAAGAACAGGGTAATTATAGTTCTGGTCCTATGGGGGCCTGCAATCCTGCTAATTTATTCTCACAAAACAGGTTGTGAATCTTTTTATGGGAAGCGCACTGCTTACCTGTTTACTATAGTGTCTGCCTGATTGTTTTTTTATTTTCCTCTCAGTCCCATGCCTCCTCCTGCCACTCAGGGACTGACTCTAGTGTATCTCCCACCTTTCCTCTCCCAACTATTTTCCTGTCTCCTCCCCCTCCAACCCAATCTATAATCTGTATTTAGGAGTGCCCTGTCTGGTGTAATTTTTAAATTTCTGTCCCCTACATTGAATGCTTCTCCCATCCTATGCATGATGTGCTTGCCAGTAAGATTTTGTCTTTTGTATTTTGTGTCTCAATGCAAAATGGTAATACTGATGTTTTCAGGATAAATGCCTAGTTTTGGTATATATATGAATAAGTACCTGCTTTTAATGCCTTGCCTGCGATATATCTGTGAGTTAGTATATTATTAAAGCAATAGGCCAACACAGCTTTGTGTGTACGTACATATGTTTGCTTTGACCATTAGCATTAACTCCTACAATTAATGTTTGAGGACTATAACAACTGATGTGTAAAACTTATTAGTAGGTTCTTTACTTCTATGTTCTGTTGTATGAACTGATGGCTTGTGACTCCAGACCTGTATCATGCATAGTTAATGTTTAGATTGCTGAGCTCAATGTAGTCTTAGCTCTCTCATTGTAGTTTGTCTTAACTGCACATTCACAGCTTCATATTTTTGAGGTGTACTTACAAATTGTATTGGGCATCATATTATCTGACTATTGTCATAAATTTTGTATCGTATAAAGTTATGAGATTACAGTCTTACTAACATTACATGATACAATGTTAGGATTGGTGGCTTGTTAACAACTGTCGTAGCCTGACTTTGTCTGCAATGTTACCTGATATGTGCTGCAATTCTTCTCATGTCTTCTTCCCATCTCTACCTAAACACCTCTTTAACTAACTGCTGACCTACTATACTTCATCTTTCTCTTTTCTTGTTGACTTATGTGGAATACCTTTACTATCATATACTGAGCTTTATGTATCTACTCTCTAACTGACTCTAATACTGTATGCTATTTTCTGACTAGTTTTTGTTTCAAATAAACATCCCTATTTTATTTACCTGTACTGTATTCCTACCTGCAATTTTTATCTATATCTCCTCTCTGCTGGCAAAACCTGCTTACCATATTTTCTTTTTCAGCTTGTACTGCGAGTTTGTCTCCCATACCTCTGGTCAGAACTTCTGCTGTTTCGGTCTGCATCCTCTCGGAAGCCTGGAAAAGTTTCAGAACTCACAGAATAGGGACAAGTATCCCTCTTTTAAAAAACAAATGTAGGTGTTAGCCTACTGCCTTTCCAACATTGAATTTATCTTTATTGTACTTGTGGTCAGCACACTCGCAGTGACTGTCATGAGATTGTTTTACATAATAGTTCCCTATTCTGGCCACTAGATGGCAGCATTGTATAAGAAATGATAAATTACAAACACTTAGCCGTACTACCTAGCAATTAAATCACAATCCTGACAAGGTACAACTCTTTATAAAGAGTGTAAAGCTAATAATAAAGCAACATAAATGATATCAGTACAAATACAAGCAATAAAGGACAGGGTGATTATAGTTCTGGTCCTATGGGGGCCTGCAACCCTGCTAATTTATTCTCACAAAGCAGGTTGTGAATCTTTTATAGGAAGTGCACTGCTTACCTGTTAAGTATACTGTCTGTCTGACTGTGTTTTTTTTCTCTTGGTCCCATGCCTCTTCATGCTGAGCCAACCCGCTTCGTTCACCCTCGCTCCGCTCGGGCTCACTTCACTCCCCTACCCTACCCTACACCCATTCCCACCCACCCCCACTTTCATTACAATTATACCTATCTAAACCACACCCACTGTTTCCTCAGCCTATCCAATTCCATTTGCTCTATCTTCCATCACACCTCCCTATTCACCACCCTCTACACTGCATACACACAGCCCTACTCATTTCAAACTCACTCTATCCCTCCCCTCCCCACCCTTTACCTCAGCCACCCAACATAGCCACCAACCATGCATCGCTACTACTCCTTAACAGCCTATATTATCCTACTGTACTTTCTCTACTCCACCTATAACTCCACCTCTCTCTATACATACCACATTAGACAACAGCACTCTCAATCTCCCACTGTCTGCCCATTGCTCTCAATCCCACACTTACACTGCCAGCAGCCCACAACTTTATAATAACACAATCCCTCTTCTCACACCCTTCAAACACATTCAGACACATCATCACAACCCCCATACTACAAGATATACTAAGTTAATTAACAAGCTAAGGAATCTTCTACTACACTCCTTAATACAAATTAAACTCCACGGTGACATCCATCCTAACCCAGGTCCAAATAATGACCTATCACCCTGCCAACACCCCTCCTCCCAGCCTTCACAACTTCTGTCCAATCTACTTCACACTCCTATCCTTATCCTCCTCTCCCAAAAACCTCTACCACTGACCTACCTTTTACCAATTTCAATCTTCGCAGCCTCCTAAATAAAATTACCAAATTCCATACAGTCCTAGCCATCTACTCACCTGACATAGCAGTGATAACCAAAACCTGGTTAAAGCCGCACATTAAAGATAATGAAGTTGTGAGGGCTGCCAGCCCATCTAGCTAGAATTTTGTAAATAATTCTATGTCACTGTAAATATTAATATGATCCATAGGCTTGTCTACAAATGTAAGTAATCTGTATGTTATGTGCTGAGCTTCAAAGATGTAACCACAGTGCACCCTGGTTGGAAAAGAGCAGAAATGTATATGGACTATATGCCTGTGCAAATGTATGTTTTCATGGTAGAAATTGGGACATGCAGAGTTAACTTGCAAACTCTGAGAAAATAAGTAAAGAGTTTTACGATTGTGTTTACTACAGCTAGAAGACAGTGTTTCTACAGCTAGAGTTTCTTTCTATTGTCTTAAGACAGAAATAATTATTAGGTTTAAAATGTAAAAGTGTTAATTGTTTTACGACTTCCAGTTTCAGGCAAGCTTCTAAGAGATAAGTGTCAGCTTCTAAGCGATAAGTATTTTTGACAGAGATATGTTAATTCCTATTGGTTACTGCTAGCCTGGGAACTAAAGCAGAGGTAACAAGAATGATGTCATCTAGCTAACCCAGCAGTAATGTATATTATTAATTTAAGAACTATCTCAGAGAGAAAGTATGTGCATTTTGTATTTGTCTCTGGACCTGTAAACATCTCACCAGCACTTGCCTTGCTCTGTATGTAAGACTTAGATCATAGTATCTCTCTTAGAGATAGATGGGAAAATAGTAAGATCAGTCTAGATGTTTTCTGCATTTATGTGAGACTGTCTGCAATGTTGTTTTAAAGTATCTCCTGTAATTCTGAACTCTGTTGTCACTGTATTGAGTTACTGAGTATTGTGTTTTTATTATTTATTATTAAATATATTTAAACCTTTTAATTGTGACTGGTTTGTGTAGAGATATTTAAGTTCTTAGGCTACTTGCATATGTATTTGGTGACACTGTATAGCCACTGCTAAATAGCCTTAGTCTTGGACACACTTACCATGTGGATAATAGGTACATTACACAGTAAGATTGTGCACCCTTTGGTAAGGGCCTTTATAGTAGCTGATAAGTAGTGGTTGGTGGCAGTGATAAATACCTTATAGTCTGGGTAGAAGGGGGCATAACTAGTAAACCTGTGCCAGCCTTCCCCAGGAGTGTCTGTGTGTTTGTATATGAATCAAATCTCAAAGTGTGTGTGTGTGTGTGTGTGTGTGTGTGTGTGTGTGTGTGTGTGTCTGTCTGTCTGTGTGTGTCTGTGTGAGTGTGTGTGTCAGCTACTTAGGCAGAGACACGAAGCACTGGTTGGACAGAGAGGTTGCTTGAGGATTTGGCTCGACCACTCGGCTGAGATCTTAACTCTATAGCTGTGCCAGTTGGGGAGTCTTATTGGGGATCTGGAGAGAGAGAGGGAGAAACCATTCCCAGATTGACTGTGATCTCTGTGTGCTCTTAAGGGAAATTGTACTTGACTGTGTGTGTACGTGTTATCCTCCCAATGTGCATGCCCCTCACTGGTTTTAGCAGTGAGGTTCCTTGATTACTGGGCCAGTGCAGGGGAGTCACAGAAGTTATCACATCCAGCTGTGACATCATTAGAGAAGACATATTAAACAAAAGAGGTGGTGCAGTGGCCATTATGTTTAAAAACACCCACAAAATTGAACTACTTAACTGTGCCTATCCGGACCTACCCCACTCCGAAATCCTAATAACTCACCTTAAAATCAATCCCAACAAAACATAATTATCATCACCACCTATTTCACTCCAGGCAATAATTTTCCTACCATTGAAAGTCTACTTTCTTGGGCATCTAACAATTTCAGCCAAGAAACTATAGTTCTTGGTGACTTCAATCTTGACTAGCACTCCTGCTCATCTAGTACCCCCTCAAGCTTCATAAACCTCTTCAACTTCATTCAAATCATTACCTGTCCAACTCGCACAGACAAATATTCCAGTAAGCAGCCAAAACTAGAATGGATTCTGACTAACAGACCCAACCTACACTACCTAGCTGGATGCCTGCCAAACTCTCTTAGGGACCATTCTCCAACCTTTCTTTACAGAAAATGCATACACACTCAAAGTAACATCTCCTTCAAATATATCCGTAATACAAAATATTTCTCCCCCTCTCGCTCTAACCTATTACTTCAATAATGTGACTGGACACCCCTTAAACACCCCCATCTAGACCTGGCTGTCCAATATTTTAACAACACCTACCTTAACATACTTAATAGTCTTGCAACCACTAGAAAAGTACACAAAAGAGCCAAGCAACTACCTTGGCTATCAAATGATACCAAACTGCTACTTAAATGTAGAGATAGAGCATGGTCAACTTACCAGACTGCCAAAGATACATCCAACCTCTTAGCATATAAACAGCTTTGGAATTTAGCTAAGAAACCAATCAAAAAGGACAAACAAACCTAATTCCAAACCAGTCAAAAAAAACACCTAAACAACCCCCCAAAATTCTGGCAAGGCATTAACTATCTCCTTAGCCCCGATCATACCCCAACCCCTGCCCTTGTCTCTTCCAACAACACTGACCCTATAGCTACTCAATTCAACTCGCACTTTATTAAATCCATAACCACCTTGCTAGGTCCTCAAACCATCCAGCCACTTACCCTTCCATCTCCTACCCCAGACAACCCCAACCCCCTCACTTTTAATACCATTTAAACTAGCTACATAAAAAACCCTCCTAACCAAGCTAAAACCCTGCTGTCTTGCTGCTGATCAACTTCCTAATGAATTTCTAAAGATTGCTGTACCTTCTATCACCTACCCCATATCCATTTTGATCAATCATTAAATTACAGAACAGTACATCCCTCTTCTCTGGAAAGTATCACACATCCTTCCCCTCCACATAGGTGGACCCTCCAGGGAACTAACCAGCTACCGTCCCATAGCCATCCTCTTCCCCTCGCAAAAATCTTAGAAAAATGCATCCACGATCAGCTCCTTCACCACCTCCTTAGTCACAACCTGCTGTCTAGCTCCCAGCATGACTTTTGACCTAAACATAGCAGTAGCACAGCCCTAATATCTTTCACCAACACCATTAATCACCTCTTAAATGAAGGTCACTCAGTCCCTTCTATCTTTCTCGATATGTCCAAAGCCTTTGGCACTGTTTCTCACTAACTACTTCTAAACAAACTCTCATTTTATGGCCACACTACTGCATCCCTAACCTGGTTTCATAGTTATCTTTCCAATCATCAGCAAGCAACTAAATGGGCAAACAGTCTCTCCCCCCATTCCCCATCTCAGTCAGTGTACCCCAAGGTTCCATTCTTGGTCCCCTCCTCTTTACCATATTTACTAACAACTTCAGCTCAGCAACTCAACTGGCACACATAAATGATACTACTACTGATCAGTTGTATTTGTGAGTCTGATGTTCTTCGTGTTTCACTGTTGCAGTCATCACATTTGGGTTATCCCTACCAGGGTAGCCCTCGGCTGGCCTGAATACCAGAGGCTTATTTTTATTTTATTTTTATTTTATTTTATTTTTATTTCTGCGTCGGCTGCTGTCGTTTCATGACTGACGTCAGGTTATCAGTAGTATAAAGTAAGACGGCCGATGCCATTACATCAGTCTTTCTTGCTGAGGAGCCCAAAGCAGAAGCAGTTCACATGAGTGCCTCTCAGCTGCTACCTGAGTTTCGTCTTCTGAATTGAAGCTGAAGTCTTCTAAAGCTAAGTGCCCTGTTGGGGATCCTTTTTTCGTGCTCTAACCGATGTCAGAAAAAGTTAACAATTGTCGCGCCTGTGGAAAGCAAATACCACACCGAGACTTTCATTCTTACAGCATCACTTGCTTAGGCCCAGACCACGACATCCCTTGCTGTCGCTTTTGTGCTTTGTTCAATTCCAGAACTATACATTGCTGGGCCCTTATTGTAGCTAGATATTATTGCTCACAGTCCTCAAATTCTGATATGGCTTCAGTAAGCCATCCGACAGCAGATCTTCCGAAAAAACATAAGGATAAAGACAGAGACAGACTGCCCATGTCCAAACCTAACAATGATGCTTCTGTTAAGCTAGTCATCAGTTCTCCGGTCCTCAGTGAGGCGTTTTCACAGCCCCTGATGCCCGCTTCTGTGGATTCGCAGGCCGCTACAGAGACGCTTTCGGAGTATGTATGCCATGTTTATATGCCACAAAACTCTTCTTTGATTAAGGATCCTGCGGTTGTCTCTACCTTGGATGGGTCCAGAGCCACTGAGCAGGCACTGGCTTCCAAGGAACTACTTTGCACTACTGATTCTTGACACAAACTGACGACTTCTTTCGTGTCTATCGTTCTTTCGAAAACTACTGAGTTTCTAAGGCCCAGGGTATGAACCACGCCCAAGAAACCAATGACCCAATCTCTGACACCTGCTTCCTTTCCTTAATCTCAAATACTTAAAATGGCGGACGACCTTATAATGCTGATCATGGGAAGCCAAGCTACCCCTTCCAAAACAAAAGAGATCTGTCCCCAGTAGTTTTATCTGAACAGGAGTCTGATGACTCTGATGCATCTGAATATGAAGACATGCAATCCCACTCTGCTTATGAGGATTCTGATGCAGAGGAATCCATTCCTTCAGCCTCTCCACCTGAGGACTTTTCCTTTGGGAAACCCTTCATACTTTAAGGGAGCATTTCCAATGGGAATGTCAGGACTACCCTAAGTCTAAAAAGAGACTCAGAGAATTCTTAGACCTTCCACAGCCCATACCCCTGGCCATTCCCCCTGTCCTGGATGTTGTGGATGATGTTTTCATGGAATTTAGTTTGACTCCTGACACCCTCCCTCCTGCTCCCAGAAAACCTGACAGGTATTACAGAGTCCCTCACTCACACATATTTCTTTTCAAAAATCCTACTGCTGACCCTGAGGTTATTTCTCAAGGGCCTAAAGGAATTAAAGCAACTTCTGCTAAGAATCCCACCCCTTCAGATAGGGATTTCCAAGCAATAGACAGATGGGGTAAAAAAGTATACACCTCTGCTACTCTTGCTACCAGAGCACAAAATTGTCAGTTCCATATGCTAAAATTTCAGCAACATACCATGGAACTCCTCAAACAAAAAATATCATCCTTTCCTGCTTGTGCAGAAAATAGAGTTACAACAGTTAATGCAGTCTGCAAGTCAAGTAACTAAGCACACCTTACACTGTGGTTTTGTCACCCTAGAAGCTTCTTGCAGGGCAGCAGTCACCAGTTCTGTCCTTAGAAGGCACGCTTGGCTTAAGGAACAACCCTTAGCAGACCATGTCAAATCTAAATTATTGGACGCACTCTTGCACAAAGACAACATATTTGGCGAAAAAGCAAGTCCTTTCACTGCTCTCCATGAGGGTAATAGAGCATGTTCCTGCAGAACAGATAGGCTGAGGTTTCTACTCCAGACTTTTTCTGGTACCCAGAAAAGAGGGCACCTGGTGCCTCATCCTCGATCTATCCATTCTAAACACTTTCTTGGTGATACCAAATTTCAAAATGCTCACCCTCCAGCAACTACTTCCTATGCTCTCCAAGAAATGCTTGGCTAGCTACCCTAGACCTAAAAGAGGCCTACCTCCACATTCCTATCAGGGAATCATGCAGGAAATATCTATATTTCAGGGCAGGATCTCTGCACTTTCAGTTCTCTGCGCTTCCCTTTGGCTTATCTACTGATCCCAGAGTTTTCACAAAATGTCTGGCTCCCGCCATTGCCTTTTGCAGACAAAGAAATATACACATTTACCCATACTTGAAAGACTGCTTAATTCAGGCAGACAGTCAAGAAAAGCTGCTCAAGCACCTGGCCTTTGTAAAATCCCTACTTACCTCCCTAGGGTACACTATCAACAAAAAGAAATCCAAACTAATACACACCCAAAGGATTGTATTCCTGGGAGCAAGCCTGGACACAGCATCCCAGATGGCATTCCTTACACCAGAAAAGCAAACTTACTTGACAGCCTGCTTCTCTCAGCTAGCCACCAGACCCCAGCTATCCACAAGGAAAATCCTGCAAGCTCTGTGGTTCATGGCATCTTGCATTCTACTCATTCCATATGCCAGACTGCATATGAGGAAACTTCAATGGTACCTAAAAAGGCTTTGGTGTCAACACTCTCAGGACCTGGAAACTATTATACCAATGATACCTTGCCTAAGGAAATATTCTCTTTGGTGGGCATCAGCATGCTCCCACAACAAGGGACTACCTTTCTCACCACCACTGCACCCAGACCCTCACCACAGATGCATAAGACTATGCCTGGGGTGCACACCTGGACAGCAGGTGCATACAGGGCCAATGGAGCCCACAGCAAATTCATCTGCACATCAACCAAAAAGAAATGTTAGCTGTCCAGCACACATTGACAGCTTTCTGGACCCTTCTCTCTCCAGGGGTTCTCCTGGTCAAAACAGACAAGATCACTGTGATGTGGTATATCAGCAAGCAGGGAGGGATTCACTCCTACCCTCTATGCAGGCTGGCCATGACCCTTTGGCACACAGCCTTGGCCATGCAACTGCACCTGTTAGCACAATTCCTGCCAGGCTCTCTAAATTCCCTGGCAGACAACTTAAGCAGAAATCTTCTGGACCCACATGAGTGGCAGCTAGACCAAAGAACCTTCACCCTAATAACTCAGAAATGGGGCACCCCAAAGGTTGATCTCTTTGCTTCCCACTCCAACCATCAGCTCAACAAGCTCTGCACCAGGAAGCCTCACTGCAGGGCCTGGAAGGTGGATGCAGTATCCTTCCCCTGGGTCAGCCTCTCGGTCTATGCATTTCCCCCACTACCTCTAATTACCAGGGTACTGCTCAAAATAAGGGAGGAAAAACCAAGGACAATTCTGATTGTTTCAGACTGGCCTCACCAGCACTAGTACCTACTGCTGCGCAGCCTGTCCCCACTACCACCATGGCATCTCACTCAGACCCCAACCCTCCTGACCCAGAGGGAAGGAGAATTCATGCATCCCCAATTGCAGACCCTCAGTTTGGCAGCCTGGCTTATTCTCTGACCACTGATCAATCTGCTAATCTCAGTAAACAGGTTCTAGATGTTATACGCGAGGCTAGATGCCCTAGCACTAGAAAGTCTTATGCTGACAAATGGAAAAGGTTCTGCACCTGGATTCAGGCTAAGGGAGCTGATATGGCACAGCCCTGCCTACCTCTCATCCTGGATTATCTGGCTGACCTACTACACAGTGGTCCCTCCTTTTTCCTCTATTAAAATTCATGCCTCTGCTATCTCTGCTCATTTCAACACTGAGCACCCACTTTTCTCACACCCTCTAATCAAACAGTTCCTAAGAGGGGCTAGCAACTTGAGGCCACCCATAAGAGCACCTACTCCAGCTTGGGACCTAAACTTTGTGTTGGAAAAGCTCACCCTGCCCCCATTTGAACCAGCATCTTCAGCAGAGTTAAAGTTTCTCTCCTGGAAGCCAGTCTTGCTTCTGGCCATCACTTCAGCCAGAAGAGTATCCGAGCTACACTCACTCATGGCTGTAGAGCCCTTCATTATCTTCCATGCTGACAGGGTGTCCCTCAGGACTAACCCATCCTTCATGCCCAAAGTGGTGTCCAGTGTGGCTCTCAACCAATACATTCATTTGCCTAGCTTTTTCCCTAACCCACAAAACAAGTGGGAAAAGATCACTCTCTAGATGTGAATAGACAGCTCAGATTCTACCTAGACAGAAATAAATCATTCAGAAAGACTGATCAATTGCTAGTCAGCTTTTTCTGCAGGGGCAGAAGGCAAAGCCATATCCAAACAAACCATTTCCAAATGGATAGCACACTTCATCCATTTCTGTTCCAAGCAGCATGGAAAACCTCCCCCTAAGGGAATCAGGACTCACTCTACCAGAGCAGCCTCCACCTCTGCAGCTTTCCTCAGAGGAGTTCCCACCAGGGACATTCTGGAGGCTGCCACATGGACATCTGTTCACACATTCACCAAGCATTACCACCTGCCTATCTTCTCCAAATCCAGGGCAGACTTTGCCACTGCAGTCTTGCAAGGCATCCGAGCCAGCCCCTAGTCTCCTTGACTGCCTCCTCCCTTTTCCTCAGCTTTGAGAATCAACCCAAATGTGATAACTGCAACAGTGAAACACGAAGAACATAGTACAGTTGTGTACACTTGCCATAAATGTAGATGTTCGAGTGTATTCACTGTTGCAGTCCTGGTTTCCCTCCCTCCATCCCCCTTTTCTTCTCTATCTCTCCTTACAAGGAACTTTTTGGTATTTACTTTCTACTGGTGGGGTTCTTCCACCATATCCTGGCTCCCACTTGGGGGATCCTGACAGTTAGGGCAAGAAAAACTGATGTAATGGTGTCAACTGCCTTACTTTATACTACTGACTACCTGACGTCAGTCGTGAAGTGACAGCAGCCGACGCAGAAATACTAAGCCTCTGGTATTCGGGCTGGCCGAGGGCTACCCTGGCAGGGATAACCCTAATGTGATGACTGCAACAGTGAATACACTTGAACATCTACTTTTATGGTAAGTGTACACAACTGTACTTTCTCTGTTGCCATCAGTGTTTTTTTGTGTTTTGTTTTTTTTACACTGAGTGCTGTTTTTTTGGTTGGTTTGAGCTTGGTTCATCTATGGAGTGTGCTCCAGAGGTCTACCTTTTGGATCTGACTTTGCATCCAGTCATGGACAGTCAACATTCCATGATGGCAGATTTTGTCTCTGAACTGGGTAATATACAGAAATCTTTAGCTGCCTTAACCAGAAAACTGTATCAAAACAAATCATCTGTTAAGAGGAACAGTTCTGGTTCTGCTAACAATTCACTTGAAGATAACTTACATACAGACTGTGGAAAAGGGCTTACTAGCTCCAGAAAGAAATTTTGTACAGGGATGTTTCAGCAGCTTTGAATTGTACATCTGATCCTTTTGCCTTACCAGCTAGCTCTGACAGTTCATCTGAGAATACTATCATTGAAATGGTACTATTACTGGTCAGTTGTGTTTGTGAGTCTGTTCTCTGTTGCTGACAGTGTTTTTTTGTGCTTTGGTTTTTTTACACTGAGTTCTGTTTTTTTGGTTGGCAGACATTGTCCATTATGCTGATGATTCCACACATATGCTCACCCCCCTCACCGCAAGAGCTTCAAATAAAAATGCAAACTTCTTTTCAGGACATAAAAAAATACCTCTCAGAGCAACAACTCATACTTAACCCAAGCAAAACTAAGATTATAGTCTTCAGAAACAAAATATCCAAACCTGGCCTGTCCTCAAATGGAACCAAAATAGAACCCACTAGCCGGACTAAACATCTAGGTGTCACAATAGATGAGAATCTAAAATTCGACAAGCATATTTCTCTGACTATCAAGAAAGTTCATGCCAAACTTGGCACCCTCTGTAGGGCTAAACCGTACCTTACTCAGAGTGCCAGACTAGCCACTGCTCATTCACACCTGCTTTCCACCCTCCTATATGGATCTCACATATTCACAAACCTATGTAAGACTGAGCTCAATAACCTACAATCCTGCTACAACAAAATCACCAAGTTTGCCACTAATCAGCCATACAGGACCTACCACTGCACTGCCCTCTTCCAAGTCATCTGTCTGGAACTCCATAATCTTTTATCCCTCAACCAAATGGCCATGGCCCACAAAATAATGTACCAGTCCAGAAACTTCCCTGCTCTATCTAACCTTGTCCAACCTAGTACTAATACCTGGTTCCTCAGATCCTCCAACAAGGTAATGCTAAAGGTTTCCCGCTCCCACAACTACCACGGTGACTCCCTTTACTCCCACAAAATTGCCAAATAATGGAACACTCTTCCACAACCCATCACACAAAATCCTCACCACCACAAGTTCAAACAACTCTTAAAGAACTACCTAACCAAACACCGGCTTTGCTCCTGCTATTTGCCAGGCTAATTCTTCCTACCTCACTGTACCTTGCCTTATCGTCTACTCTAACCTCCTACTATACTCCCTCCATCTCTCTGCAAACTCTGCTGATTCATAACAACTTTCATACTGTTTCATTGATGGACAGGAATTCTTTGATGCCAGCCCATTCTGTGCATACATTTGGAATAGGAATTAACTCCCTGTCATTATTTCCCTGTTGCTATACGTGCATACTGTGTCTGATTTTATATTGTGCACACTGTCTTTGTAATCTATATTCTGTATAAGTTTACAATGGGTTGTCCATCCACTTGAGACTGTATACTTGTGTACACTGTTGTTTCTATTCTGTACTTACTGTATTAAAATATTATTGTTATTGTAAGCTTTGTTACTGCATGTGGAGCTTTTCTCCCTGAGGTTCCACTGAAAACAGGCTTCTGGCCCAGTCGGACACTACCCGGTTAACAAATGTAATAAATAAAGGTTTACCTTCATATGTGCATTCTGCACATGGGCGAACGACAGATGTTCGAAAGAACGTTTGCAAAGTTCCTAAACATCGAACAGAAAATGCTTTGAATGTGCAATGAGCGAATGCAGTGACATTCGCTCATTGCAGATTCTGCATTGTGGGTGCGGACTGCACTATAGTGGGGATCGGAAAATGGACCCTTTCCCCACTGTAGTGTGATCTCGGAGTTAGTCTATTAAAGTAGGGAGGTGTGGGGTGCAGGGGGGGCTTACCCCCCTCCATTACATTTCATTACACTTCATTATACTTCGTATTCGACTTTTGTGTTCGAAAATCAGCAAATCTGCTTTTCGATTTGCTGATTTTCGAACATCGGAAACTGTTGCGGTTTTGAGTTTCATGCTTAGGATTAGCTCATATGAGCAATCGCACAAGTGATTTTCAGCTATGTAAAGGGAAACCTAAATAAATAAATAAAAACAAACAAACAAACAAATAAATAAATAAACTCTGAATTCATACTGCCCAGGATTTTAGATAAATGGACACAGTCATCCTTACCTGCAGAGCTGGCATGCCTAACACAACTACAAAGCCTTACTCCCTTCTTCAGGTGAAGATATCTCATTTCTTGTATGAGATTTAACTTGATCGTTGACTTATACTGATTACTGTAAGTAATCTTGTGAAGCCTGGTTTAAGGATGACCGAGGCACTGCAGACTTTTCTCTCCTACATTCTGTCCCTGTCTATCTCTTTTTTTTTTTAAACTTTCACCATTTTGGTATGCTGCTATAACATTTTTTTTAATTTTTATTTTGGGGGCAGAGGGTACCATTTAATATTGTTTTAAACTCCTTACCACACATCTCTCTCTCTATTATGCATGTATGTTTAATTTACATTTTCCTCTTTTGTTCTTCTAATTCACATTTTCATATTTTCTTTTTATATTGCCCATACCTCTCAACTGTCACTGATTTTGACTCAAAATGTTGCCCTGTCCTTCTTACTCTCTTAAAACTGGTGATTTTCACAGAAAAGGTGGTTGGTTGCAGCTAATTAACTGTTATCCTACCAGTGGATGAAACTTCACCTCTCAAGCTTTGACTACCTGAGCTTCAACTCGCTGACTATTGGAGTTCCTCCATGGAAAGTTGCTGTCAACAAGTTGTGCAGGACGTGACTCCATATTTGGGGGAATTTTCCACTTTTTCAAGTAAATGAGACCTTGGAGTTGGTATATGTAAATTTTTGGGGTGTGAGAAGGGGTTCACCTGCATCGGGGTGGCGCACAGGCAGCTTGCCCCTTGGAAAGACACTTAAAGTTTTCTCGGCAAGATTTTTTCAGCAAATGAACATTTTGCACCACTCCTATAAATGCTTGTTACTGAACTCTTTTCACAGACAACATCTCATCATGGATCTCATAAACAAAGACATTGGGAACCTCCAAACACTGGACCCTACCCAATTTGGCTTTGTTAAAGGCAGATCTTGCCTCTTAAACCTAGTTGACTTCTTCAAAACAGTTACCAAAGCCATAGATGAGGGAAAGGTAGTCCACACAGCCTACCTGGATCTCGCAAAGGCCTTCGACATAATACACCACTCTGGCATCATAAATAAGCTTACCAGCTTAAATATTAACCCATATGTCACAAGATGGGTTGCAAACTGGCTCAGGGATAGAACTCACATGGTCAGAGTCGCGGGTGCCATGTCCAACTCTAAACCGGTTACAAGTGGCGTTCCACAGGGCTCAGTCCTGGGACCCCTCTTGTTCTGTATATACTTCTCTGAGGTACAGGCAAACACAGGAGGACTGTGGCTTACCAAGTTCACAGATGATTGCAAACTGGGAGCCGTAATAGACTCCCCGGCTGACACGAGCATCTTCCAGAAGGGCTTTACGGAGATAGATACCTGGTGTCAGAACCATGGCCTAAAGCTAAATGCCAAAAAGTGCATAGTCATCCCCTTTAGGAAAAACAAAGTGCCCACAAACTACCACATAGGAGGTATTCCAGTAAGTACCGAAGAAGTAATTAGGGATCTCGGGACCCAAGTAGATAGTAACTTATCCTTTGAAAATCACATTGCCAAAGTGGTTAGAAAAACCTTATACATAGCTCATCAAATCACAAAAGAGTTCACATATAGATCAAGAGAGGTCATTGTGCCCCTCTACTCATCGCTCATCAGGCCCATAATTGAGTACAATGTCCCATTTGGGATGTACCTTATCCGACACCTGCAACAGCTGGAGAGACCTCAAAAATACCTCACCAAGAGGATCGTGGTCCTCAAACAGATGCCCTATGCAGCTCGACTAAAGAAGCTCCAGCTCTACTCAGTTGCTTACCACCTACTCAGAGGCGATCTCTGCCTGACGTTCAAGGCCATGTCTAACCTGGAATTGTTGGACATGCTCCACCTCAAGAAAACCAAATCCATTAGGGCTACACACCCCAGGGTTTTAAACCTTAGCACAACAATAAACAGGACATGCTGGAGGGATAGATTCATATCCCAAAGGCTTCCCTCGCTCTGGAATAGAATCCTAGTCCATGTTAGGCAGAGCCCCTTGCTGACCCTCTTCAAGAGAAATCTTGATGAGTGGATGGGAATTCGTAAATTTACTCCTGGGATCACTTCTATGGCCCTGCTGGACAGAGGCTTAGGAATCGAGTCTAAAAGGGAGGCGAAAGCCAACATTCTGGCTAGGCTTGTAAATGCCCTAGGGCAGATAGCCTAGTACCCACCTATGAACCTATGAACCTATGTCTGCTTAAGAAAAGAAGATAAATGTTATGCTAGAACTGCTGAAGAGAAATGTATTAGTATTAGGGTAGTGTATGCATTCCCAACCTGGAGGGGTTAGCTTATATGTTTACAAACTGGCATTTTTTTTTGCTTTTTATTGTTTTTTTTCTCTCACAACTTTTTGTTATCAAGAAGAATCTGTTTGCCTTAAGATATTATCAGGGCCTGTACTTAACCATTCCAAAGTTATTTTTAGATATGCAATTTTTGGTGGCTACTTGCAGTTCTTTAATACTACAGGGTAGAGAAAACATATAGGGGAAAGGTGCTGTGTAACCCAGCTGGCACTGAGGTTATTTTAAGAAATTCATAACATACTAGCCTGAATTCTGGCATCTACATTGTTCATAGGTTCATAGGATGATACTAGGCTATTGGCCTGGAGGCCCTTATAAGCTTAGCCAAGAATTTCGCCCATATTCCTCAAAGTCAACCCCTGTTTCCCCTGTCCAGCAGTAGCATAGGGGGGATCCCAGGGATACATTTTCTGTTTCCCATCCAGTCTTCCAGGTTCCTCTTAAAGAGGGCTAGAGAAGGTACTCTGCTTGACATGGAGATGGAGTCTATTTCACAGATATCTTTGGGGCACAAATCTATCCTGCCAACAAGTTCTATTAATGTCACAGACCAGGTTAAGGCCTTGCATGTAGGTTGTGTGAGTGGAGTTTGTCTTACGGATATGCAACAGCTCTGTCAAGGCTGGGTCTGAAATGGCCTTGTATGCCAGACACAGGTCACTTCTGAGCAGTCTGTATGAGACTGAGTAGAGGGACAGGGGTTTTAGCCTATCTGTATAGGACAGGTGTTTGAGACCCTGGATTTTCCTGGTCAGAAACCTCTATGGTCATTACAACTGCTGCATGTGGTTGGCAAAGTACATGCCGAAGGGGGCATTGTACCCGATAATGGGTCTGATAAGGGAGGAGTACAGGGATGTTATGACTTCCTAGTTCCTGGATAAAATACCCTTATTTATGAGGTGGGCCATGTAGAAAGCCTTCTGTGCAATGGAGGCAAGGTGGTGGTCAAAAGTCAGGTTGCTACCAACCTGGGTGCCCAAGTCCCTCACGACTGATTGCATGCTTAGTACATTGTTATTAATGTGATAATTAGTGGGGATGCCATTTTCCCCAAAAGGCATAATGATGCATTTCTTGGCATTCAGTTTGAGGGCATGCTTCTGGCAGCAGTCATTAGTGTGGGTAAGGCCCTCTTGGAGTATGTTCACATCACTAGGGGAATTTAAGACAGTGCCCAGCTTGCAGTCATCTGCAAACTTGGTCAGCCACAGACCCCTGGTTTTGGCTTGCACCTCAGAAAAGTATATCCCAAATAGTAGAGGCCCTAAGACCGATCCCTGGGGTACACCACTTGTTAAGAGTCTACTACTAGAGGTGGCTTCCCCTACTTTGACTGAGTGGTTTCTATCAGTGAGCCAGTTAGCTACTCATCTGGTAACATATGGGTTGATGCCTAGCTGGGAAAGTTTATCTATTATGCCCGAGTGGGGAATAGTGTCAAAGGCTTTGGCTAGGTCAAGGTAGGCGGTGTGTACCATCTTCTCCTCGTCCATGGCTTTGGTGACTGTTAGAAAGAAGGTGACCAAGTTTAACAGGCATGATCTCCTTTTGACAAAACCAAACTGTGTGGGGTCAAACATTTGGAGGTTGCCAATGTCCTTGTTTATAAGGTCCATGATAATGTGTTCCATGGCCTTGCAGATCAGACTAGTTAGGCTGATGAGCCTATAATTGCCTGGGTCAGTGGACGGTCCACCTTTGTGTAGAGGGATGACAGTGGCTGTCCTCCATTCAGCTGGGATGAAGCCGGTGCTCAGGCTTTGGTTGAATAGGGTGTCTAATGGAGCTGAGAGCTCATGCCAGAGTTCATGTAGGATATAGCCAGGGATTCTATCGGGTCCCATGGAAACTCTTTTTTGCCTTTGAGAGGCTATTCTGTTCATATCTACTTATTCATTTCTGAAGACAGTTAAACATTTACCTACATACAAGTGGTACGTTTCTGGAATACAATAATTGTATCTATACATATATCTGTGAATAAATGTAAAATATGTTCTTGTATAATATTGTATGCATTTAGGAGAAAGTGTTGTAATTCATAAAGTTATTTGTTAGATTGTTTTTTAAGTGAAGCTTTTCTCCCTGGGCCTCCACTGAAAATGGACCTGTGTCCAGTCTGACTTTCCCGGTCAACAAATGTAAAATAAAAATAAAAAAAAAATAAAAATAAGGACCTGCTTCCTGGTGATAAGGGGAGGGGAGCAGGTGCTGGGGATGTCCTAGTTTACTGATGGGAGGACAGGGGGGTTGAAGTTTTCACTGAACCTGTCTTACAGCAGGTTGGCTATGTCTATGGCATTTGTGTATGTGGTTTTATTGGCCACCAGTTCAGAGCAGATTTCTGTGTTGCCTTTGAGATTGTGGACATATGCACAAAAGGCCTTGTGATTGTCCTTGGTGGATGTGGCCAATTTGGACTCAAAGTTAGCCTTAGAGGATTTCACCAGTGACCTTATTTGCTTGTTCAGACAAAGGATATATTGCTTCCAACTTTGCACCTGCTCCTTCCTGGCCCTGGACAGCAATTTTTTCCTTCTATTATAGAGTTTGTTTACTGCTGCTGTCTACCAGGCAGGTTTACTCTTCCTTGAAGAAGATGATTTGGTCCTGTCAGGTATTGCTTAGTCCATAACTGAAGGGACAGTGGCTGTGAAGCTGTTTATACCTGCTCCGAGGAGATTGTACTCAGCTTTGGAAAAGTTTTTTCATTTGACCCTGACGGGGTCAGGGGAGATGGTCGGATCTTACAAAGGAAGATGACACTGTAGGAGTGCTACAGTGGCTACTCATGTTGGCTAGTACCAGGTCCAGGATATTTTCACCTCTTGTAGGGGTGTCAACCAGCTGATTCAATGCTTCCCTATATTGCCCAGCTCTGTGACACCTGCGCAGACTACCCATGTAGTGACTATAACAGATGTGTAGGTTGTGATTAGTGTATTGAACACTGCTTTCCATGTTTTGTGAAGTGTTGTGCAGTGTGCTTCATTCCATAACAAAACAAGCATTCTGGGTAATAACTTGAAATCACTTTCCTTTTACCTTGACAGAAGCTATGTCCATCTGTAACATTGTTACTTGATTGTATGCTCGGGCTGGTCAGTTTTTATCTTTTATGAAAATAAAGCCCTTAAATACTGCTGTTTGTACACTGCTGTCGTCTAAAGTCATCTGCTGAAGCTTGAATGATGGGTTAACATGATGCTTATGGCAATGGGGGCTTTGCATTCTGGCAGGATGCAATGTAGTGTGCCATTAAAGAATTTCTGATATCAGTGAATAAATAAAAAATAATTTTGTTGTTACCACTCACAGCAGGGGAGCACATAGCTGTATGTTATAAATTGCTACTGACATCTCAATGCAGTACAGTACAGTGCTGTTATCAGTGAGTTATATGAATGCAGTTTCAGTAAACTTTTTGTGTAAGCTTATCTATGTTTGTTGCATCACAATTAATGTTGTGTGTTCAATGTCATACTTTAATTTTATCTTGTGTATATAAAGCGAAGATCTTAACTACTATGCCAAACCCAGTTTCTCACAGTGGCCAAATTCTTTGTGTGTGTGCTGATAAATCGGTTGTACCTCATGTAACCTTACCGATAACAAAATACTTTGACTATATTGCCTTGTTACCAGATGGTCTATAAGCCCTTCAAACTCTTGATATCCTTTTCCATATAACTGTCATATAGATAGATAACTAGACTGCAATTATACATCCTTCCATGCACATATGCCACCCTTCGATTAGAGATAATGCAATTTATCATTTGCAAGCCACACTAAAATGCTGAAGTTATTTTTTCCTAAATCCAGCTTGACGTTCAGATCTTAGAGTTGATATTTCTGCTGGATCATCTTAGAATTCCTAATGTGGGCAAGGAGTATGTCAAATAGCCAAATTCACTAGCATTTGTATATAAAGTAATGAAACACTAGTGAACAAAACTCAGCTTAGCAAAAAATAAAAAGTAGAAAAAAAGACAAAAAAAAAAAACAGTGTTTTTGAAGCGGACAAGCCTCTTGCAACTATCACACCTCCTCTGGCTAGTTAAATGCACCAACTTTGAGATCATACAACAGCAGGAAAAAGCCAAATTCTCACAACAGCTCTTATTTATGATTGCTTGTGCCACTGCTCAGACAGTTACATAGATCTAATGTGCTTATGAATGAATCTATATTGCTATAACACTATATGTATTATTTTCATATACATGTTTAAGCTCATATTTTAAATTTCATGTATTTAAAAATGTATATACATATATAATTTTTATACATATTTATATACATATGGATGTATTCATTTATCATATATTTAATATAGCTTTTAGGTATATCATATGTATTTATATTTTTATAATGCTGATTTTTAACATTTAACACAATATCTTTTAACATTTTTTAACATATTTTGAAGTTCCTTTTAATATCTTCATTCATAAGCACATTAGATCTATGTATTTGTCCTTGTTATAGCACTGCATTTTGTGTGTTTCAAATAAGTTTTTATTTAATTTTTTATTTAATACGCCGAAATACACAACAACTTGTAATAATACAACAGTAGGAAGTAGAAAAGTGAGTATAATTGATTAATTTATTTATAATGGGTCCCATGAAATAATTAGTAGGCATATAAAAGGATGTGATGTAATGCATTTTTAAATGTCTGAGGAAGTTTAACATAGTTTAAATGAAAGCGCTTATGGAGTACTGAGCCTTTTATGTGAATAAAGTTTGTGTTTTTTACATTAACTGAGGATTTATTCATTCAGCTTGCTGGTTACTGGTTCATTTGTTTCTGTAATTTATTAATTAGAGCAAAGCAAACTTCTAAAGAGCAATATATGTCAACTGATATTTATGCTAACTAGATAGCAGTATTCATGCAGCAATTGTTAAAGGATACAAAGGTTGGTAAAAGAAAAAGTAACATCTAACAGCTTAGGTCATATGGCTCGCAATCAGGGACACATTTCAACAGAATCAGGGACAAATCCAGAAGAAATCAGGGACACTTTTAAAATCTTAGTACTAATAACTTGAGACATCAACAGAATAAGAGAATATGAATTAATGTACATTTTCTGAAGTAAAACAAGTTTAAAACTCTAAATTATTATCATTATTTATTAAGTGCAATTCACCACTTTCCCTCCAAAAGTCACCAGTTTTAGGAGGGATTAAGAGAGACAGAACTAAAATTTGAGTCAAAATCAAGGACATACCTGAAAATCAGGGACAGTTGAGAGGTATTGCTACTCAATAGATAGTTTTAGAGCAGAGTATTTTGCAAGTTCTAGCAGCAATGTTTCAGCTTGCATAACAACCTTTCAAAGGGAGTCTTTCCAAATAAATAAAACTCTATAAAATGAGAAAAGAATCATCATCCTGTTCTCATACAGCTCTGTAATCATGAGTGATGGTCTGAACTGTGGGACTAGCACAGTGGGAAGGATCACAGATTAAGGAAAAACGAATGCCTTTTAAAGAAAAGCATAAAGAAGAAACCAGTAAGCAAAACCAACCAATCTCTACCGATGCTGTTGACATAGTAAGTAAAAATCCAAATATTTTTGGCTGAGTGTAATGTAAGTTGGATTACTGCAATGATTAATACTTACTCTGGTTCAAGAATTTCTCGGTACAAAAAAAAAAAAAAAAAGAGTAGCACAAATGAAAAATAACCATGTAAACTGTGGCAATGAAACAGAAAATTGCAATAATTCCTTCATTATTTGAATCTGTGCAGCCCACAGAATTAGTAATACATACATTACTGCTGATACGATGCACATATTACTGCTATGTTTTTTCATACGGATCAATAGTCACGTAGCTGAAGAATGACCTATTGAGTGCATGCAGCTGAACTGCTCTGCCTGCTGTGGGGAACACTAACTGAACAGTAGTACTTAGAATGCATATCAAGGTAATGTGAGCATGTGGTGTGATATGGAGGGAGTGGCCCAGAGACCCCGTAGAACAACACATGATCATGATACATTGGAGAGGCAGCTATGCATCTTGAGACAGAGGCAGGTGTCCTCTACTGTCTGACTAATAGAACAGTGTATATCTGGGACATTGGGGCAGGGGTCATACGCAAACATTACTGAATATAAATGTGCTGGCCATGTACAGTTGTCTTGCATTACAAATGATAATTGTGGGCAACAGCCTGAAGAAATTCAAAGGGTACATACTTACTTGGAGAATTACTTGAGGCTGGATCTAGTGCGGTGATTCTTATATACACTAAAATGGGCTTGGCTTTGTGCTTGGTTGTGGTTTCTACTGTTCTTAGCTCTTCATTTAACTGTTAATTATGTGTATCATATGAATGATTTGAGTGATGAGTGAATTTAAGTAAATCTTTATCTGAACTTTTTTCAAATAATACAGCATTTAAATTGATTTTGATGCATTGAATACGATCTAGCTGGAAGTTGTGCTTCTGTTTTTTCAGTTAGTTCTCCACCCACCCTCCCTGCTTTTGTTTTGGTGCTTTGAAAGTATTGGATACTCCTCCTGGGCCCATCTCATTTGCTCACTCAAAAAAAAAATTGCACTTTATTCATCTGCTTTTACTGTATTTGTGTTTCTCCCTACTTTATTACTTTATTTTGCTTTTGCGTCATCTTTAAAGTACTCAATTGTATTTATTACTGCTTAATGTAACTGTCATTCTAAGCATTTTGGTTTAAGCACTTGGGCTTCAGACCAGTTGTTTTACATTAAGAAGGTTTGTGGTCTGCACTGTTGTGGCAGGACAGGTAGCTTACATCCTTCTAAGTTGGGAACTGCTGATTGAAGGCTCAATGTCTGTTATTCTAAAAGTATATTAGTTCTGGTTTAAGCACTTGGGCTTCAGGCCAGTTATTTTACATTAAGAAGGTTTGTGGTCGTGCACTCTTGTGGGAGGAGTGGCTGGACTCTGCCCTTCTGAGCTGGGAATTTCTGGTTAAAGGCTTATAGTGCCTGCATATTTGAACTGTTTCTTACTGAAATTGGTGTGCCTTGTTTGCTGTAGCATAGACTAGATCCAGGCCTGCTGAATCTAGCTTTGTTTGTATAACTTGAGAACTAATCCAGGCCTTCTTAAAATTATTCAGTTGTATTTATTACTGCTTGGTAGTAACCTGATTAAAGTGTAGCTATCATTCTAAGCCTTTTGGTTTAAGCACTTGGGCTTCAGACCAGTTATTTTACATTAAGAAGGTTTGTGGTCTGCACTGTTGTGGCAGGGCAGGTAGCTTACATCCTGCTAAGTTGGCAACTGCTGATTGAAGGCTCAATGTCTGTTATTCTAAAAGTGTATTAGTTCTGGTTTAAGTACTTGGGCTTCAGGCCAGTCATTTTACATTAAGAAGGTTTGTGGTCTGCACTCTTGTTGGGAGGAGAGGCTGGACTCTGCCCTTCTGAGCTGGGAATTTCTGGTTGGAGGCTTATAGAGCCTGCATATTTGAACTGTTTCTTACTGAAATTGGTGTGCCTTGTCGGCTGTCGCATAAACTAGATTCAGGCCTGCTGAATCTAGCTTTGTTTGTATAACTTGAGCACTAATCTAGGCCATCTTTTTTGGAGAAGGTTCCCCTGCACCCCAGTGGCAGGAGTGTGCAGTTAGAACTTGTCTGATTGAAGACTACAGGAACAGGGCTCAGTTTTGAGATTGTTTTACTGGTTAATTGGGTAATTTGTTTAAAAGCCTTTTCTGATTGCTTGTAGTCATTTAAAGCTGTTTAAGTGTATTTTTTACTGTTTGTAGTTGTTTAAAGCTGTTTTAAGTGTATTTTTTACTGTTTTTGCCTTATCTTTAAAAAAAAAATGTTTCCTTGTTTCCTACCTTTCTAAGCTAGTATAGTCCAGTTTTCAGGCTAGTGCTGAATTCAGGGCTGTGTTACAAGTTTCTGAGTTGCCCATACCTTACTTGGATTGAAGGAGGTTTCTCTGTTCACCTGTGAGAGAGGGAGCTTTGAGCAGCCATTTGTCCCTGGAGGAGTGGTTTCAGCCCAGAAGTTAGTAGTTTATAAGCCATTTTGGGCTAATTTCTATCTCTTTCATTTCCCTGCTGTAAAAACCATGTTTGCACGGTTTTGCACATCTGGGCAGCCCCGGTTAGCTAGGACTAAATTATTCCCGGCTCCACCAAGTCTCTTCAGTTTTTCCCTTGAAAGTAATCTAACTCTCAACCTAAGCACTTAATAAGCATCCTACAGTCCAGCACTTGCTCAGACCTAATAGCAAGCACTAATATATCCCAACACTTGATTGCCCAGCAGGGCAAGGCTCATTATTCACCCCTCACCAACCAAGCGACTAAGCAGCTCACCCTACTATTCAAACATGACCAAAGGGCAATTTTAGGTATACTCTCCAGTCCAGCTGGTGAACCTGGGTATCCTGAGGCAATGTTACAACTGCGTCATGTACACAGACAACCCTCTCCTCATACTACAAAACATTAACATATGCAAGAGATGCAATTATATAGCTAAACTGGAGACTAAGCTATCTCCACCCAAGACTGGAACAGGCAGTCATGAGGAGAAGGTTAACACTTGCACCACACCTCCAGCCTCACATAAACATACTAAACCAGCACTGGCAAAAAATACACATAAATACACAAAAGCATACCCGGAGGCTCTTAATATAAACCTGCAAAAGCATCAGAGACCTCCAAAGCAGACACCCAAAAAACCTGTACCTCCCGTCACAAACCAGACAACACATAAAACACAAAATCAGTGTGCCGCACAATCACAACCCTTAAGGCAAAATAACATACCTAACACACTAGTAATAGGCGGCTGTATAGTCAGGCACACTGATGTCCCACTCACTAGGCTGGACAAGGAGAAGATTACTGTTAGCTGCCTGTCGGGAGCCAGAATACACCACATAACACAAGCACTCAGGTTACCCCAGAACAAGTACAAATATGACTCTGTCATTGTTCATTTTGGTGTGAATGACCTGAGATGTACCTCCCTGGAATACATGAAAAGAGACATGGAAGAGCTCTCTGATCATGTAGCCTAGGCGGGTATGACCCTGACCCTGAGTAGCATCCTGCCCTCACCAAGAATGATACCCCAGTATAAAGAAAAAATTATCAATTTCAACAATTGGCTAAGCTTCTGGTGTCATTCAAAGGGGATCCAGTGTCTGTCAACCTGGGACGACATGCTTGACAAGCCTCATTGCTTTGCAAGAGATGGCTTGCACCTTTCACCCCTAGGCTTTCGAATACTGGCCAAGGCTCTTGCTGCCCCCATAGTTCCTTTTTTAATCAATGCTCAAAAGTCAAACCCACCTCCGTAAACAGCACAAATAGAAAAAATGAGGGTTATGCTACTCAACGCCAAGAGTTTAAATCTCAAAATGCACGTGGTCGAAGTACTCCTCAGTATGGAGAACGTTGACATCTGTGCAGTAACTGAAAACTGGTTCAAGGCTCCACAGAGCACCCCAGCACTACTGGGCTACAAGTCATACCACACATTTCGGCCACAGAACATGGTGTATCCATATTCATCAAGGATACCTACACCTCCAGGTTAGTGGTGAAGCATGATACCTCTGAGATCATCCATGTGCAACTAACATCGGGCAAATCTGCAATGCAAATTGTGGCCTGCTACAGATCACCCTCCATGATCCAGGACCACCACTCCGCCTTTCTGGAGACACTGGAAAACATGAAGGTCCTACCGAACACCCTGATATTGGGCGATTTCAATTACCCTACCGTTAACTGGGAAAACTACTCAAGTACAAATTCCCAGGTCCAGCGCTTTCTGGAATTTATCAACTCAAATGCCCTGGATCAGCTGGTAAACTCCCCTACCAGAGGTGAAAACATATTGGATCTGGTCATCACCAATATGGGCGACAGGTGTTCTGCACCGGAGGTCAACCCGTCACTGGTTAGATCAGACCATAAACTAATCACTTTGGATGTCCACACCACTACCCTCAACCAAGGAAACCACAGTGAAAAACTTTTCTATAGCAAACTTCACCTTCCTTAAGACAGAGGTGGTAAGTTTCACAGCCCCCACGCTAAAGGATAACAGTGTCCAAGATGCAGGAATCTTTACAAATGCACTCTCTTAGCACCTACAAGGATGCATGGATTGTGCCATCCCTAGCAAAATCAAGACTCACTCCCCTAAGAGAAGGAAACCAGTCTGGTGGACCCCTGCTATAAACAGGCTATACAATAGAAGAAGGCAATTGGTTCAGAAAAAAAGCAAATCCCAAGAAGGAAAGACATCCCTGATCAGTATCAGTAAGAAACTAAGGTCCCTCATAAAATCATCCAAGGCTAACTTCAAAAGAAAAGTAGTCAAGGATTCGAAAGATAACCACAAAGCATTCTTTAACTATGTCAAGAATCTAACTGGCAACTCACAGATATGCTCTAAGCTAGTGCAAAATAGCACAAAATATACTGAACCTACTGATATTGCTAAAATCCTGGCAGATTCAGTGCAAACTTCACCCCCCTCTCACCCTCAAAAGGGCCTACAACAATACTGGAAAAGTGTAGTGTCCTGGAAATCACAGACGCACAGGTGAAAATAGCCCTTTCAAAAGCCAAAAGCACAGTGCCAGTGGGGCCAGATGGTGTCCCAGGCTGCATCTTGCATGAGCTACAGAACGAACTAACCCCCCACTTAAACACACTGTACAACCTCAGCCTCTCCACAGGCTACGTGCCCATAGAGTAGCGCACAGCAATGGTTATTCTGCTCCACAGAGGAGGGGCCACAACTGACCCTGGTAACTATTCTATAAGCCTGACTAGCCTGGTCTGCAAGGCTATGGAGCACATCATAATGGAACTCATTAACATTGGGAACCTCCAAACACTTGACCTGACCCATTTCGGCTTTGTTAAGGGCAGATCATGCCTACTAAACCTGGTTGCTTCTTCGAGACATTCACCAAGGCCATAGATGAGGGGAAGGTGGTTCACACAGCCTACCTTGACCTCGCCAAGGCTTTTGACACCATTCCCCACTCAAGAATTGTAGAAAAACTCACCATCCTGAACATAAACCCCTACGTCATGAGATGGGTTGCCAACTGGCTTACAGACAGAACTCACACAGTAAGAATAGCGGGCTCCAGGTCCGACTCTAAACCAGTCACAAGTGATGTCCCACAAGGCTCAGTCCTGGGACCCTTACTGTTCAGCAAATACTTCTCAGAAGTACAGGCAAATACAGGAGGGCTATGGCTAACCAAGTTCGCCGATGACTGCAAACTGGGAGCCATAATTGACTCTCCGGCTGACACGGACATTCTCCAAAAGGGCCTTACTGAGACGGACACCTGGTGTCAAAGTCATGGTCTCAAGCTAAATGCCAAAAAATGCATAGTCATCCCATTTGGGAAAAACAAAATACCCATAAATTACCACATAGGTGGCAGCCCCCTTAATACAGAAGAGGTAATAAGAGATCTGGGGACCCAGGTAGATAGTAATCTCTCCTTTGACAATCATATTGCCAAAGTAGTTAGGAAATCCTTCTATGTAGCCCATCTAATTACTAAAGGATTCGCATCTAGAAATAAAGAGGTTATAGTGCCCCTCTACTCGTCACTCATCAGACCCATCATAGAGCAATGCCTCATTTGGGATGTACCCCACAGCACACTTCCAACAGCTGGAAAGACCACAAAAGTACCTCACCAAGGGGATTACTGGCCTCAAACATATGTCCTATGCAGCCCGACTGGAAAAGCTCCGGCTGTACTCAGTGGCATATATCTTACTCAGAGGTGATCTCTGCCTGACTTACAAAGCCATGTCCAACTCAGAATTGATGGACATGCTCCACATAAAGAAATCCAAGTCACTGCGAGCCACTCGCTCTAGTGAGCTAAACCTCGCCACAACAATAAATAGAACATGCTGGAGGGATAGATTCCTGTCACAGAGACTCCCCATGTTTTAAATTCCTAACTACATTAGGCAGAGACGCTCACTAACACTCTTCAAGAGAAACCTTGACGAATGATTGGGTAACAGAAAATACACCCCTGGGATCACTTCATTGGCTGTTCTTGACAGAGGCTCAGTTAATTAATCAATGGGGCGGCGAAAGCTGACACACTCTGCCTAGGCTTATAAATGCCCTCGGGCAGATAGCCTCATCTACCTATGAACCTATGAACCTATCAGAATATATATATATATATATATATATCTATATATATATATATATATATATATATATATATATATATATATATCACTGCAAGCTAGATGGGATCATTTTCTCAGAATTTTTACAATATATTTAATGTACTGAAAATAATTTAAAAACCTAATAAAGATGTGACAAAATGTCTAAGTCTCTTTATAAATGAAGAAGTAGCTACTCTGATCCAAAACATTACCAAATGTTCTGAGTACAGGCATTCAAGAAAGCTTGCATTTAGAGATAAGAAAACAACATATGCTTAGATGAGATAAAATAATCATAGAATGGACAAGGTAGCAAATTGGAAAGATATCACAACAGCATGCATCAATCAGTTTTTAATTTCATGTTTACAGATTTAACATAAACCCCATGGCTTACCTAGCAAAGCAAACCATGAAGCAGTTTTTGAAGATATTCTGATTGCCACCTAAAATGACTGCATTCTTAAATTGCATTAACTTGATATCTTGTAAAAAGGTTAAATATGCAGTGAATGCAGCATATACCAAACTGTCTTGAATCATATCCGGTTATATGAGGAGAACTCAATGGGGAATATCAGTATATTTCTTTAAGCATTTAATATAACTGTTAACCAATTGTTAATTAACATCCCCACCTTCTTAGCGAAACTGAAGTTATCAAATACATGAATATCTAACTTATGTCCTGAACCTCAGCCATAGTTATGTACATGCCCTAGAGGCATATTGCAAAATTTCTGTTGCTTTTACATGAGGAATGAATGCAGTTTACATAAACGGTTAAGATTCCAGGCGGAGTCAATGAAGGTTTTCAAAATGCCGAGTTCAAAAACTCATTTGCAATATACATTCTATTTTTATATGTCATATTAAGGCTGAAACGGATGGAATGACAAAAAGTATGCCAATAAATACAAAAGGCAAACAGGAGAGATAGAAAAAGATAAAAAATATGAATCATATTGCTGGATGGAAAAGGGAACAGCATATAAAACATGAGGAGAAATAAGAAAGAGAGTTGTTTCATGGACCCCTTCCATCTCTGAGTTTCAGTTCCACTTCACAGAGTAAAGCAACGATAAGCAGAGCCTTAGTCCTTGTTACTTGTAATTTACATTTGTTTATGAAACTGTTTATCCCTTTGAGCAGCAGGGTTCTTCTGAGTTGAAAGCTTTCTGTATTACAAACAACACTGTGCATAAGATCAGTGTGATGACCGTGCCCTGGCCCAGCAATCAAGGAGCCTCAATCCTCACCACTAACGCCAGGAAGGCCGCCACCAAGAAGAGGAAAGGATAACTAATACACACAGTAAAATACAATTTCCCTTAAGTACACACAGAAATCACAGTCAGTCTGGTGCTGGTTGCAACCTTACTCACCAGGTCCCCAATAAGACTCCCCACTGGCACAGATATAGGGCCCAGGTCTCAGCCTAACTGGGCAAGCTAAAACCTCCAGTACCCTCTCTGTCCAACCAGTGCTTCGTGTCCCTGCCAATTAGCTGACACAACACACACACACTTTGAGATAAGTATTTATACAACTTACAGGCACTCCTGGGAAAGGCTGACACAGATTCTCCAACTGTGCCTCTTTACCCAGACTATACAGTAGTAATTACTGCCACCACCCAGTTAATAATATCAGCTACTCAAAGGCCCTTAAAAAGGTGTCCAATTATTACTGTGCAATATTAATATCCAATGGTAGTATGACTAACAGTCAAGGTTTACTTTAGAGTGGCTTATTACAATAACCTCTACAAATAAGCAATGTACTCTAGAGCTTATCTCTACACAAATCAGCCACATGTAGAAGGGTTTAAAAATATTTAATAATAAATAATTAAAACACAAGACAAAACTACTACAGCACAGAGATATCTAAGAGTTCAGAGATCACACAGAAACTTAAAATAATACAGTAGGACAAGTCTGATTTCAAAGAAAAATACCTAATTAATCTTTACAAGCTTTAACTATTCTTACAAGAAATCACAGTGCTAAAACTTACATGTGAGCATAAGGCAGAGTGCTGGTAAGTTGGATGTGCAAAGTCAAAATGCTTTTCAGTCTCTTGTGAGAAATAGTATTTAAACATTACTAACAAACATGTCTCTAAGGTGACACTTAGGTTTTCCCAGTATTCATATTGCATCATCTTAACACCTGGTCTGAGTTCTCAGGCCACAAACTGCATTATTTAGCAATCTAAAACCTCCTCAGAAATTTACCACAATGCAAGACATTTCACATGTATATGCTAACAGAAACCAGAGCAATAAAGCACCTTCCACATCTAAATTCTAGTCATAAACTTTAGCCTTAAAACAATGGGCATGAAATCTTCATCCAGCCGCCCTGGAGCTGATTTCTAACATGAAAGGGTACAACATGCTTCACTGGGCCAGTAGAGTGCAATGTTGTCACATATTTTGCAACTCCACATTTCACAGTATTCTTTACACTCAAGAAACATGCCTGTATTTTACATTTATTTACAAATGCCAGAATTGTATATCAAATTCTATTTGACTAGGCTGGCAGCCTTCACCCATCTCTCTCCAATCGTCACAATCAGCATAAATAGATACGTTTTTTTTAATTGAAATAGTTTTTTGGATTGCTAGTGCAACAAATGTTTCTTTATCCTTTAACCTAAGAAACATAGTTATGGACTGGAGAAACTGATGTACTGGATTTAGTCTCACAGTATATGGGCTCAGTCCATCGCCATTGCATGGCTGAGTTCTTCTAAAGAAATACATTTTAGTACAAGCCGAATCTTACAAACCGTAGCTTTAATCCCTTGATGAGTGTCTCGCACTTGGATAAAGGTTGGTGTTATAAATGTCACCTGTTTGAGTCACACTCTTGACAGTTTGATTGTGAGGAAGGGCACTTCTCCACACTCACAAATCACCTTTTTATTTTTTCCTGTGGGGGATTTGTCCCCACATGCCTACACAGAGAAGACCCCTTTACCCTCCATCACTTTAATATAATCACTTTGAAGTCATAGCTTCTAGGGGAAAGGTATGACTTTACTGAGTTAGCAGCCCGTGCAGTCAAGCAAGATTGAAGAAATGGTTTTGAGGCATTGCATTAATCTTCCCTTACATCTTTGTTCCTTTTGTAAAATATTAGAAATTAAATCTCAGTACTATATAACAACTCATAGTTATATATACATATATATATATATATATATATATATATATATATATATATATATGGGTTCACTTCAGTTCACTGAACTTTCAATTCACTGACTTTCATTTCACTGACACCATTTCACTGAAATTCATTTCACTGAAACTTCATTTCACTGACAACTATTATTAGCAATAAAATGGAATATTCCCCCTTCCCCACTGTAGTGCACCCTGGAGTTAGAATATATAGTTAGGGGGTGTGGCAGAGCCCCCACATCGGGGGTGTGGAGCAGCCCCACTTCATTTCATATAATATTCTTACGTTTTGATATAATATTGCTTAGTAAAAGAAAAGTAACTGGGGGGCTGCACCCCCCCACACCCCCCCATGTGGGGGGCTCTGCCCCCCCACACACCTCTAACTATATATTCTAACTCCAGGGTCGCACTACAGTGGGGTAGGGGGCATATTCCATTTACTTTGTAATAATAGTTGTCAGTGAAATGAACTTTCAGTGAAATGAAGTTTCAGTGAAATGAATTTCAGTGAAATGGTGTCAGTGAAATGAAAGTCAGTGAATTGAAAGTTCAGTGAATTGAAGTGAACCCATATATATATATATATATATATATATATATGTGTATATGTATATATATATATATATATATATATATATGTGTATATATATATATATATATATATATATATATATATATATGTATAGATATATATATATTACATACACACCTCTCTCTCTATATATATATATATGTGTGTGTGTGTGTGTGTGTATACAAACTTGATGAAAGACCTTTTTTCTTTTTTTCTACATTTTTTCTACATTTTCATCTGATGACAGTATGACTATAATAGATTAATTGCTTTTAACCTTTTTTCATCAGTTTAGAGTCCCCAGTACTAAAGCTCTTTCCAGCTCTTTTACTACATCTCTAGTTTTGTAACACTAAATTTGATACTACTCAAAATGATGACAACCTCAGAACAGGAATCACTCCCCAGTGACCCCATACAGCAAGTAATTCAATTATTAGTGTATCTAGTTAGTGAGGAATAAACCTAACACTGTTCAGTCAAACTCTACCCTATATTCTTAGCCAGTCTAAAATGTTTGGCCTCCGTAACTGACTTCACACGTGACTAATATTAATGCTCAAACAGAACCAACCCATTTGTTATGATGCATGACTGTCCTTGTCTATTTTTTCCTTTTCCATTTATTCATACTCTGTATGTAATTCATTGTCTTTCCACCTGCTTCATCTGTGTCATTGTTATCAAAATTGTAGGCAGTCCTATCACCACATTCCTCCCTGACTTCCTTTTAGAATTCATAGATTTTAACTTCCTCAAACCTCTCTTCTAACTCCATCTCCCCTTAAACCTCTCTTAAACTGCCACTGTCTGTCTCGGTTACAGGACAAGTACCCTGATGTTTTGTACAAGACAGTGCATTGTGACTTAACACACCCCAGTTTCTCATAAACATTATATTTAATAAGAAATCTTTTGAGTACGTTCTAAAACTCACACCCAGTACAATATTTAAGACTTTTTATAATAACCACAAAATGTATTTTTGATTACATAATTAAAGCAGTCAGTTTGCATTATTTTATTGTACTAAATCTTCAAGAAAGCAGTTCCTTTCCAAGCCCCTCTCTAGAGACCTTGTTTAAATACTTATTTTCACCATTTAGTCTACGTTGTTCACATGCAGACTTAGCAGTGCTTCTGTATCTCTTTCTGCAATTGCAGATTCATCTCTAGAGTCCCTAGATGAGTTAAAAATGCATTTGTTTCCATTTGAACACCCTCCCTAACAAGGACTGGGAGTGCTGTTCAGCAAAACAGTATAGCAACATATGCTCTATGACCAGCCCAGTAATACAACTAATGTCATAGTGCTTTTCTGATCCAGTAATAACAAGAGCTCTAACCTCTTCTGTAAGAATTCTTACAAGTGCACATTCCTAAAATTTATATCTTGAATAAGTATTGGATACAGAGTCTTTAAGTCTGAATCAGTCTTGGAAGACTGGACACATGCTGTTTAGATGTGTTTGATAAGCTCTATTTTTGTGGTTGAATTTCACCCCTAGTCATATTGTGAGGGTTTGTATCATCACAGACCTAGTCTAGGATGTGAGTTCTACCTGTGGCCACATCACACAAGATGAGCTCTGATGAGCTCTAGGACAGGAATCAGTAACTGGAATATGTACCATAATGTTGTCTACTTTGTCACAGCAGGAGGCACTTGACTGTCAATGACCTTCTCAAGCTGCTGTGGTTCTTCATCAAGTAATCCATCTCCATTGGTAGACAACAGATGCAGACACAGAGAAACATTAAGTTCTTTCACCTTCTTATCTGTGTGGAGCAAAAGTGCATCCTATCTGATTTGTAGAGTTATTTCTCCCACTGTCCTGTTCAAACGTCTTTCATTCTGTATAAATATAACTTTGGGTCTTCCCAGAAAACAGGTTACAGACCTTGAGAAGCTAAACTTTAAAAAAGAGTATGCAAATGGATGAATGATTAAAAAGAAACATTTGAGCTCAGTAATCTAGAAGGATTTCAAGACACTGCTGGGGAGAGGAATTATTTTGACCCTGTATGTAATGCCTCATGTTTGAATTAGGTGAAGTAGCATTCTGACATTAAATGATTACATTTCGGCTTGGAATAGTCCCTACAGCCCCTATAGAATAGGCTTGGACATAACTTGCTGTAGCTCTCAGTGAATAGCAAGTTATTTTTAAAGACTAAATGCCACACATTCTTTGAAATTATCATGAGTACTCATATTCTGTGTTTAATTGTAGTTGGATTTATTGCTCCTCATTGATGACCTGCTCACACTCTTATTTGGGGCACAGCCTGCAAAGCATACATACCTAGAAAGCTCTCATCTGATCTGGTACCTGAAGGAGAATACAAAAAAAAAAAGTGAGATTACAGCACCAAAGAAAAAAAGGTGTTCATTTTAAATATGGACATACGCCTTAAACACAGCAAAGGGCACATGCTGTCTTGTTCTTCAAGCTGGATTTCTCCAGAAAGAGCCTTCATCCTTTTGAAATCTTGCAACCATTTCACCTCTGTTTTCATTCAAACAAATGTTCAGTTTAAGAATCTTTGTAGGCTGTCTAGTCACCTGTGCACAAATACCTTGCATGACTACACTCTCAACACATGGGGCAACAGACCATATAGATAATTTACATGCTGTGAAAGTATGAGCACTTATTTACCTAGTACATCACGCTGTTGACCGTGCATAATGTAATTGTAAAGCAATCATTCTGATCTGTAAGCAGAGTGAAAGAAGTTCTGAATGGACGAAAACAGTAATTTTCACTTCCTGTTATAACTACCTATTCAAGCTGAGAACTGACAGGTTGAGAAGTTCCATGGAAAGGTTTGGTACAGAAGAATGTGAAATGACCTGTGAATACACGACAGCAGTATGTTGACAGACCAGCTGACTTGCTGCATACTTTTAAGATGATATGTTTAGTTTTGCATATTTTGACAGATGGGTAACTGTATCAGTGTTTTGTATTTCTGATATGCAAGTTTCAGAAGGTAAGTTTTTAGTTCTTTCTGAATTGCATGTAATAATTTATTGAAATATGCAGATGTTGTTAGGCTTCTAATATTTCTATTTTATGTAATCTACATATGCATGTATGATGTAGTTGGGATTGTCCTTTGTTATGGTACTTTTCAGTAACATGTAACCCAACACAGTACAAAATAGCACAGACTATATTAACGTATTTAATACTTCATGTTGTATAATATCAACACTAGCTTGCTTCAAGTATTTTTGAGCATTTAATACCTGCCACCACAAGCTACTACTTGTTGCCTCTGAAATAATTTTGATTTGCTGTGCTGTAACAGTCTTATCCAAGTCATGAAATGTGGTACATGTCTGTAAAAACTGGACAAACAAAGGTTAATATCCAGTGCCCTCATCTCCAACTGTGTAGAGTGGTGGACTTTTGTACCACCCAGCCTTTCATCGTGCAATTTATCAGTAATGTTTACCCTACTGTGTTGAAATATTACAGATAATAATAACATATTTACATATTGTTAAATATAAATTATGAAATATTCATATTTCTCCTAGCCAGTGGCGGCTGGTGACTTCAAATCACAGGGAGGCTGCAGGAGACAGCTGAATGGGTGGGGTCAATGGGAAGGGGTGTGGTCAACCAGAAAGAGGAGGAGCTATGCACAAAACCACAAAAAACTAACTTTAATTAAATACGCTGCCCTGGGTGGCAAACCATCATTATGAAAGTCCAATCAAGACAAAAATAAGTGTAGAAGAATAAAAATATTTCAATGCATTGGCTGCATGACAGCATACTTAATATCTAGATGGAAACAAAAGGTTGGGAGGCATGAAAAAATAAGTTACTTTTTAAATACATTACTAGAATGCCAGTCAAAATCAAGTATAAGAAAAACCAGAAGCACTCAACTCAAACCACTTCTCCTTGCACTGCAGTTCTAATTATAATATATTCAGCTTTATGAAAATACCAAGTAACATGCTGAAAGTAGAAATCTATGTGATGCCCCCACTTGTAAAAATGTTTCTTATCCAAAAAAGTCCTGCTGCCTGACAACTTGTTTCATGGGGAAAACATGATAAAAGTAAAAAATGAAAAGCAAACAAGAAACAAGCTCAAGATACATTGCTTAAAGGATTAATGTACAGGTTATGGACCACACATGATTGGCATTCTGTTTAGTTTACGGGTAAAGTCTGTAGAGATGACTGGAAGTCTCCAACAAGTGTAATGAGCTTTTTAAAATAATGGAATCCTGTCCTTTAATACCCAAGGCTTATACATTATCTAGTCAAGTATTCTCTGCATGGCAACAACAGAAAGGCTTTCAATGTTGGCAAATCTTTAACAGTATGCTTATTAAAACTTACTTGCATCTTACGATCTCAGACAAGCTTACCTTATGGTCATTAAAGCATTGCTACTTAAACACAGAGCAACAGGCACTTTGAGTAATAAGCATAAATCTGAGTAATAAGCATAAATCAACAGTACAAAAATATGACAGAAACCAGACCATTCTGCAAAATCAAGGACAGATGAAAAGCCACTGTAGTACTTATGCAGTGTGTCCTCCCCATCCAAGGTAGATACAACTACTCCTTGCCTTGCTTGGACACATCCAGAGTCACTACACGGGGGAGTGGGGTGCAACAAGCATGTCACAATTTGAAATCTCTCTGGCTGACTGTGATGGCCCTGACACATTTGTCATACCTCTCAACCTCAAGAGCAAGAAATCTGGACAAAGCCATACACAGAAGTGGGACAAAGGCCCAAAAATAAGGACAATTTTTAAATATTGCTCTAATAAACTTAGAAAGATAATAGAATAGGTCTTGCATTAGTATGAATTTTCTGAAGGGTATAAAATCTGAAACTCAAATGTCTGTCATTTTCTAACTTCAGTCTTTAGTGATTTGTCACTAATTTGCCAAAAAACACAATTTTATGAAACATGGACCAAAAATGTGATGCAAAAATATAAAATAGACACACAATACAGCTAATACCTGTCAAAGAAGGGACACTTTAATATTAGTACTGCTACCTTGAGCAGCTGACAAAATAAAAAAATCTACATGCATTTCAAGTAATCCATAACTTTGATTATTACAGTTATTTCTTAATTGTAAACCCTCCATATTTTCTTCCAAAATTGCTATTTTGCTGAGGGATTATTAGGGGGAAGAGCAACATTTTGAGCCAAAAATTGGGGACAGTTGAGAGGTTGGCTATGCCTAATTCTATAAAGCAATTTATTTGCATGTACCTCTCAACCTGTTAATGCAGTAAATCTGAACAAGGCCAAATATATTGGGGGCACATATAAACAGTACTAAAAATTGCTCTTGTATAAATTGAGACAGTTGATAGAACAGCTCTTACTTTAACATGCATTTTTCTGAAGGTTATGAAGTCTGAAACTTATTATTTAGTGACTTAATTCCTAAATGATTTGCCAGAAAACTACAAATTTTATGAAGAACAAACCAAAAATAAGAAGCAAAAATCTATTCATTATTTGAAAATCTGGACAGTTGGGAGGTATAGTTCAGCTGGGCCTGTCTGAGTTTGCTGCCCTTCCCCCCTGACAAAATAATGGTTGAATGGAGCCTCTGCAGCCATTCCAATGAACCATTACTTAGCTATTTCACTCTATTTACCATAAACACTAATGTGCATACTGCTTTACTTCTATGATGAGTTGGACTTCATTTGAAAGTTTTATTTTGTATTTTACAGCACAAACACTAAGTCATCTGTTAAACAAAGCAATGCAGTCTCACAATGAAAACTTAGCATTAAAACTTCTCTGCCCTTGAAACTCACATTCATTGAAACAGCATTGAAACCCGCATTCAAAGAAAATACATTTTGCCAGTGGCAGATAAAGATTAATTTTGGGCTGTTTTCAAATCATAGGCCCCTTGCATATGAAACATACATGTGCTCTTTGATACACCTTCCTCATTGTACTAAAATTATATTCCTTGTACAATACAGTACACTTGTTAGAGGGTGTTTTAATTTGTTTTGAACATTTTTCCAGTAAGCAATGAAACAAACCATATGCACCCATAATGGCAAAACTGCCCAGTTGAGAACATTTATCATAAAAAAGTCTACTCAGACTTTCACAGTCCACCATTATTAGTAAATATACACAATACTACAGTCCACCATTATTAGTAAATATGCACAATTCCACAGTCCACCATTATTAGTAAATATGCACAATTCTACAGTCCACCATTATCAGTAAATATGCACAATTCTACAGTCCACCTTTATCAGTAAATATGCACAATTCTACAGTCCATTATCAGTAAATATGCACAATCTCTGAAGTAATTCATCTAAATAATTCCACATTAAAGAAATCTGTAACTAATGAAGCGGTTGCTGCTAGCAATCACCTTTATATTTCATGGTTTCATCGAAAAATAATGTGTCTGTTGCCCCTCAGGAATAAATTGCCTATATTACATTAAAAAATGATAAGCTAGTAATAATATTGCAAGAGGAAATGGATGGCAAACTGATAACAGACTCATAGTTAGTATCTTCACCAAGGAGAACATTCTCAGTACGGCAGCATCCACACCTTGTGGGAGTAGAACCCACAGCCTTCTGCATCAAAAGCAAGTACACAACCTGTTGTGCTATAGTATTAACTAGGCAAAGCACTAAACTTCTATTCCCCTGCAGCTCTCAGCTCTTTGTAAAATCTACTCAATACTCAACTGCATCTCAACTTCGCAGCTCAAGAAAACTGGAAAAAGCCAAAATGTATTGGGGGGGGTCAAAAGCCCAAAAACCAGGGACACATTAAACATTGCTTGTATAATCTTGGAAAGTTGCTAGAATAAAATGTTGTGTTGCCACCATACATTTTACTGCCAAGGTCCCTGAGCAAAAAACAATCAGAGTAACATACCACTCATGCCACATCAGCTGCTTTGTAAAAGAGAGGAAGACTGAAACTTAAATGGCTATCATTTAGTGAATTCAGTTCTCACCATAGCTGTCAACCTCTTAGTACAAAACACCTGGACAAACCCAGTAATGAGGGAATACAGCCCTCAAATATATTCAGTGAATTCAGTTCTTGCCATAGCTGTCAACCTTAGCACAAAAACCTGGACGAAGCCAATAATGGGGGAATACAGTCCCAAAAATAGGGACAAATTTAAAATATTCATCTTATAAACTTAGAAAATTGCTAGAAAAAAAGGTTGTGCTACTATGTATTCTGAAGAACATGAAGTTTGAAATTCAAATGCCGGTCAATTTTACTGCTGACAGAACAAAAACAATTTTCAGCAGAGACCCAGGGATTAATACTGCAGACACGTCTTTATAAAATGACAGGGCACCAGAGCAAATCCACACAAACACAGAGAGGAGATGCAGACTCCACACAGAAGGCACCCCAACCAAGAATCAAACCAGAAAACCTATAGCTGTGAGGCAACAATACTACCACTGCACCATCAAATATGCAAGGAATTAAACATTCAGAAACCTGAAGTCTGAAATTCAAATGCCTGTCAATTTTACTGCTGACAGAACAAAAACAATTTTCAGCAGAGACGAGGGATTAATACTGCAGACACGTCTTTGTAAAATGGCAGGGCACCAGAGCAAATCCACACAAACACAGGGAGGAGATGCAGACTCCACACAGAAGCCACCCCAACCAAGAATCAAACCAGAAAACCTATAGCTGTGAGGCAACAATACTACCACTGCACCATCAAATATGCAAGGAATTAAACATTCAGAAACCTGAAGTCTGAAATTCAAATGCCTGTCAATTTTATTTAACATTTGTTAATCAGGACAGTCTGACTTGGAACAAAAAAAACAATTTTCATCAGAGGCCCAGGAAGAAATAATGCAGACATGTCTTTGTAACATGGGAGGACACAAAAGCAAACCCACACAAACACAGGGAGAAGATACAGACCCCAAAAAGAAGGAACCCCAGCCAAGAATCAAACCCGAGAACCTGCAGCTGTGAGGCAACAATGCTACCAGTGCACCATCAAATAAAAACAAACCCATACAAACACAGGGAGAATATAACAGACCCCACAAAGAAGGAACCCCAGCCAAGAATCAAACCTGAGAACCTGCAGCTGTGAGGCAACAATGCTACCAGTGCAACATCAAATAAAAGCAAACCCACACAAACACAGGGAGAAGATAACAGACCCCACAAAGAAGGAACCCCAGCCAAGAATCAAACCTGAGAACCTGCAGCTGTGAGGCAACAATGCTACCAGTGCACCATCAAATAAAAGCAAACCCACACAAACACAGGGAGAAGATAACAGACCCAACAAAGAAGGAACCCCAGCCAAGAATCAAACCCGGGAACCTGCAGCTGTGAGGCAACAATGCTACCAGTGCACCATCAAATAAAAACAAGCCCATACAAACACAGGGAGAATATAACAGACCCCACAAAGAAGGAACCCCAGCCAAGAATCAAACCTGAGAACCTGCAGCTGTGAGGCAACAATGCTACCAGTGCAACATCAAATAAAAGCAAACCCACACAAACACAGGGAGAAGATAACAGACCCCACAAAGAAGGAACCCCAGCCAAGAATCAAACCTGAGAACCTGCAGCTGTGAGGCAACAATGCTACCAGTGCACCATCAAATAAAAGCAAACCCACACAAACACAGGGAGAAGATAACATACCCCACAAAGAAGGAACCCCAGCCAAGAATCAAATCTGAAAACCTGCAGCTGTGAGGCAACAATGCTACTACTACACCATCAAATATCAAGCATTCCAACATTTGCAAACCACAGATATTATGAGGAACAGATCAGATCAAATATGAGGCAAAAATCTGCAATTTTTTTACAAATGGTGGTGGGTAGGGAACTCAAGTCTTTAACACCTGCATACAGGGTACAGGGTTCAAGCCTGAGGTATTCCCTACCACACCACCATGAGCACCTGGGGCATTCACACACACACACACACACACACACACACACACACACACACACACACACACACACACACACACACACGCACACTTCAAACAGTAAATAAAAGCACACACACCATAAATTCAAACAGTAAATAAAAGCACACACACCATAAATTCAAACAGTAAATAAAAGCACACACACCATAAATTCAAACAAGTATCAAGTATAAAAGCAGCAAGTACCATACATTGTAAAAGTAAAAAGCACCATACACTTACCTCTCCATTCTCCATAATATCCAACTAACGTACATCCTGCCCGCGCAATACTCCAAAGACCCGCGAGATCTCTGAAATCAAAACTCCTTCCTGACGAGACTGTTCTGTATTCCCGACTGCTGCTGTTGCAGTCCGGCCCCGACACATTATCCCAGCGAGTCTGTGCACTTTAAAAGTGCACAGACATCTCCTTGTGTTTCCCTATGGGGACTGCCGGACTGCCTGGAGCATGCGCATAGACGTGCAGTAGTCGGGACTACTGCGCATGCGCGAAGTCCGCGAAATTTAAAAAAATTTTTTTTTCTGTTTTTATTTCTTTTTGTTTTGAGGGGGCTGCAGTCCGGCAGTCCAATAGCACGGGCCGCCCCTGCTCCTAGCGTATATCCCGCATGTGTACTTTGTGTTTCAACTGATTTCTCTCCCTGCCATTTTGAGGCTTTTCTTGTTTGACTTTTTTTCTCAAGATACAACAGTGGGGAATGGGCTGTGGATAAGCAGTTATGCTGTTGACTAAAAACTGAGTAGCATACTTACTTTTATAAAAAATGCTAAGGTTCTCCAGAATAGTCTATATAAAATATACTTCTAGACCCAGTTTTGAAAGACTTGCTCTCGGTGTATGTTACTTACTCCAGGGTAAACCTGCTTTATAAATATGCTTTATACTGGAGTAAGTAACATACACTGATAGCAAATGTTTTGGAATCCTACCCCTAGTTCAGTAGTAATGACCTCATCTTTGATGTTACTAAATTGCATCTCAAAACTTGACAAAAAGGACATAAATTATAATTATTTGTAAATGGTCAGGTCATAAAATGCACCACCATTATTAAAGGTCTAGGGTCAATGGTAGAGAAGAGTTAAAATTTTGAACAGTGAATAGCTACTAAAGTTAGGAAGGTGTTTTCAGTACCGTGTAACTCTAAAGAGCATGTCTAGTCACTCCAGGGTGGCCTTATTATCAGTTTGTACCACACTGATTTAACATTTTATGAAATACATCGCCATGCCCTTAGCTTTAAAACAAGCCACCTCAAAGATCATGAAAAAACACAGTGTTTCTTAAAAAAGTCATATGGTTGTAAAACTTGAACTGTTCAGAAAAGCTTTTTCAATGTGACTATTGCCTGACTAAGGTAAAGTCTCATATGGTTCTGTTTTGAAAGTCAGTGCCTGGAGCACACTGCTGGGGGTGCTACAGTCAGATTTAAGAGCCTAACATTACACATTTTACAAGATTATGGAATAAGCTTCTTCTTACAATCGGAAGTCATTAGTCATCAACTTCTTTCAGCAAATAATCTTGCGGTATGCATGCAAACTAGAAAATATTAACACTGGGTTATTGCATGCTATGAAAGCTAATAGGCCATACGTTTGACAGTTTTACATCTATGACTTCACAGCAATCGATGCAAAGTGCTGAACAGTTTTCTTGTATATGAGAGATGCTAATTACTTGATTCATATGGAGTTTTAAGAGTTGAAAGGTCAACACTTAATTCCTTATGGGGAACCACTGTGTTAATAATGCTGACTAATGCATTAGTCAGCATTATTCCTTAGTCTCATGTTTTAAGGTCTGTGTGGTCAGGAGTTTGTAGGTTGAACTCTAAGTCAAAGATGTTATGGTGAAAGACTTTTCTATATAGAGCTTTAACATACATTTGTGTGTTCAAGGCACTGCCACGAACCCAGACTACATGAGGAAGGCATGTTTTCATTGAGTGATATTGCCTGCATACCATATTGCATCTTCCATATTGCTCAGAGATGTCACAGCTGCAAATTATCTATGGTATGAGTAAAAAAGAAGGAAAACAAAACACACCGAATGCAGGAATTAAGTAAGCGCTTTTGTTTACTATTTCAGCAAACTTCTTCAGACCAGGTCTGATATTGTTTAGTACTTTCTAAGCTGCTTCACTGTAATAGTGTAGCCATACTGAAGAGACAGGCCTTGATATTTACATGTGCAGGTGAGTAGGTAACAGCAACACTGCACAAGATGAACACTTTCATCCTGATTTATGCTCTAGACTTTATCAAAACCAACGAACACTACACTGTGCCAATCACCCTTTAAAAAACTTTTCTTTCATCAAGCATGTGACTCAGTACAACCAATTGCAATTCAATATGACAAAACTTAAATCAAATAATTGTTTTTGTTTATTTATTTATTTGACATTTGTTGACTAGGGATGTCCAAATGATCTAGAACCCTTTTTCAATGGAGGCCCAGGGAGAATAGCTCCACAAAAGCACACAAAAAGGTTACACAAATAGCATTAATGAGAACAATACAGACAATATAGACTGTAGTACTGAAATTGGTTACAAAAATGTTGCATTTGATGTGAATGCACACAAAAAGAAAAAGGATACAAAGATACCATTCATTTGAGAACAATACGGAAAATATAGAGTGTAGTACTCAAGCTGGTTACAAATTGTTGTGGATGTGAATGTACAGAGCATGTAAAAAAAAATAAAAAATAAAAAAAAAATTGCCAGACTATTTACAAGTTACTATCCTAATTTTTCAAATATACAATGAAAAAAGGGACAATTTATTACTCAAAGTCAGAGTGGAAAAAGAGTCAGTATACAAGTTAGGTGAAGAAGTTGAAAGAGTAGTTAGAACAAGGTGAGTCAGATATTGGGTAAATGAGAGGGTGCTAGTAAGTAGAGCAGTTAAAGGCAGGAGTTAGAGAGGTCAGAGAGAATAGGAATAAGGGGTGATGTTTAGGGAGGAAAGTTTATTCTGGATTTTTACAGTGACATGCCCAGGCATTTAGAAAGTATTCTTTTAGAGACTTTTTGAATTCATGTGCATGAGATATTCTTCTGATGGACATGGGTAGTTTATTCCAAGACAGGGTAGGAGAGTAGCTATATAGATTTTGGCCTAAAGATCTTTTGGCTTATATATTTCCAAGTGTTGTTGGTCAGAGCTCCTGAGGGTTCTAGCGGTAGTATAAAGAGAGATGAGTCAGGAGATGCCTGGACAGGAGCAGGGCTTGTTGAAGATGGGATGAATAATAAGAAATTGAGAGAGTAGTAGTTGGTGGGGGAACTCAAGCCTGTTTAATGATTTGAGTGAGTGGCAGTAGGACGAGAGTTTGAGGTCTGGTTTGCCGCAAACCTGGCTACTTTGTTGCAAGTGATTTCAAGTTTAGTTAGTAGGGATGATTGTAGGTTATTTAAGATTTGTGAGCTGTAGAGAAGGCTAAGGAGAATGTATGTGTAGGCAGGAGAGCATCTATAGTCTTTTGTAAGGATTGTTTTATTTCTATAAAGTAAGTCTGTTTTTTTTGGTGAGTTTTCTTTATGCAGTGGTGGACATGCGGGTCAAATTTGAGTTGATCATCAATAATGGCTCCAAGAAGTTTGGTGTGAATTTCCACATTTATGGCAGTGTTGTTAAGTGATGTTATGGAGAAGGTAGTTTTAAGATATGTGAAAGATTTTGGGAGGAACAGGAGAAGCTTGGTCTTTTTGGGATTAAGGATGAGTTAGCTGTTAGAGAGACAGTTTGTGATAGAGTTACAGGAGTTTGGGTGAGCATGTGCAGGTCAGAGAGGGTATCATAGGTGGAGATGATTGTGGAGTCATTGGTGTATTGTATGAGAGAACAGTGAGGACAGGATGTGTAGAGGTGATTAGTGAAGATATTAAACAATAAAGGACCAAGAACTGACCCTTGAGGAATCCCATCTTGATGGGGAGAAAGGGAGACAGTGAGGAAGGCCATTTAACAGATTGTCGTCTGTTGGAGACAGAGTTAAAAAAACAGGAGATGGATGAACTGGAAAGACTGAGGTTAGAGAGTTTGGAAAGGATCATGGGGTGTAAGCCAGTGTCAAATGCTTTGGAAAGGTCTAGGAAATGACAGAAAATGAGTTTGTTGGTTTCTCTGGCTAAAAAGAATGAGTAAAGAAATAAGGGCAGTAGTAGTACTGTGATTTGGATGGAAGCTGTGTTGGATGGAAGTAAGTAGGTTTTCTTGGAGTAAGAAGTCCATGAGTTGCTTATGTACACATTTTCCGAGTATTCTGGAGAGGGGGGACAGTATTGCTATGCGTTGGTAGTTAGTTACCTCCCTTGTTGATAGGTATGGTAAAAAATTGTTTCCAGAGTGAAGGTACAGTGGATTCAGGTATATAGCGGTTAATAAGGGTGGAAATGGGGTAGCTTTGGAGTTAGCAGCTAGCTTGAGGAAGAGTAGGAGGTAGTTGGAGAGCATGGGTTAAGCTTATGAAGGATGTTTTTTATGAAGCTAGTGAAATCTGGTTTCAGAATGAAGTTGTTGTTTTCCTTTGAGTTGTTGGGGAGGTCAGTGAGGTTAGAAGAGTTAGATGTCTGTGTAAGTTTACTGATAGTGTCAGTGAAGTAGGTGTTAAGTATGGTGGCAGTTTCTAAGGGAGAGTTATTGGGACAAGGGTTAGGTGTTGTGGGGTTGCCTGGGTGAAGGATTTGATTGATAGTGTTCCAAAACTTTTTGGGGTTACTGAGATGGGTTGTCTGGGTTTTAGATAAAAGTTTTTGTAGCCGTTGTTGACTTTTTTTTTTGGTGAGGTTATGGAGTTCTTTATAGGTTTGTTGATGGATGGGGGATTTTGTTTTAATCCAGAGTTTCCAGGTGTTGTCTCATTTGAGCATGAGAGCGCAAGTGAATTGGGATAGCCAGGGAGAGCAGGGAGACTCTGACTGGATAATCTCTTAAAAAGAAACATTTAAAAATACAACTAATGAATACAGAATTTATATTCAATAAAATTATATATGGTGAGATTTCATTTTAGTATGGGTTGTGTAGAAATGTATTCTTTTAATCCTGGATGCTTATGAGTATTTAACTTAGTCTGCCAGACTACCTCAGCAAACTCCAAGGACCTGATCTGTCACCAGTGTCAACCTTAGCTAAAATAAGAAATTCAAATTTCTTAAAGTGTAAACAATTAATTGAATGTTTGAATAAAGCATTCCTGAAAAGCTTATGTTTGATGTCATTACAATGTTCATAAATTTTACTTTTAAGAGCTTTTTTGGGTTTGTCTACATAGAACACATCACATGTCCATCACTGGGACAGACATTAAGCAAATAAGAAATTTCTTCTGGTACTATGTCCAAATATGGAAGGTGTCATCAGTATTGTTTTATTTTAGATGTTCTAATACTTCCTTAGTTAACTTTTATATGGTTTTGAATTTTCCCGGTAAATTTAATTGTGATACCATGGCTTTGGTACATCTTGCTCACTGTGTGTTATATTGATGTGTTGCTCATTAAATTCTTGCCTTCTGTGACATGGTAAGAGCCCAAAACTGTATACTGCAGAGGTGGCTAGTAATTGTGTAATGGTTTTAAGAGTTTGAATCCTTGTTGCATGATGCAAGTTAACCATCTCTAAACCATCTGTAGCTGTTAAACAGCAGCAAACCTGAAGGCTATCCATCCATCCATCCACAACACCTTTATCCCATTTAACACATGGAGTCGGGGTGTCACTTCAACAGTGGCAATCATCTAGAGCCAAGGTTCACATCACCAGGTGGCTAGCCTGTCACATTAATTTATTGTGTTTCTCTTCCTGGTTGATAAAATACCAGCACTGCACTTAACAGGACTGTGACTGAATAAACAGACTGGATCGGGGAATGGATGTCTTATATTTTCTGATAATATGTGGTAAACTAGTCTTTTTTAGCTGAAGATTTGTACACTTAAATACTTAGCAATCCTTGGATCAGGAATATAAATATGTATGAAAGGTTTACTTAATTACTGAGATGCAAGGCAAGTTCTTCCCTTGGGCTAAATTATCATTTATTGTTTATATTGAACCTCTTTTCCTCATGCTAGATATTAGTAGCCTTCCCTAGTATTTGTAAGGACAAGGTGAATATTAATGTGAGATAAAAACACTTATTGTAAAGGAAGCTGACTTTATACTGTTTGGGAACCTTATGGAGAGATACTAGGTCACGTGTAAGGAGGGTGGTTTCTTTATATTGACATCACTGACACGTTTTCACTTTACTGTGAGAACAACTGGCTGTACTTTTCAAGTAGTGGTAGTGTTGTGGGTTTGCCATGATTAAGTATGTTTTCACAATGTGCACAGCTCCAGTGTCATGTAAAATGCATGTTTGCTGTGTACGTAGCTCTCAGCCTCTTAGCACAAAAAATCTGGAGAAAGCCAAAATAATGGGGAGATAAAGCCCCCAAAATAGGGAGAAATTTTAAATATTGTTCGTATACACATAGAAAGTTGTAGAATAAAAGGTTATGTGTTACCATGCATTTTCTGAAGGATATGAAGTCTGAAGTCCGTGTTGGCATGGTGGTGCTGCACCTCAAAACAAGAGGTTCTTCAGTTTGATTCTCAGCTGGGGTGCCTTCTGTGCGGATTCTGCATGTCCTCCCTGTGGTCACGTGGGTTTCCTCCAGGTGCTCTGGCTTCCTGCCACACTACAAAGACATGCAGTAGCTGGATTGGACACTCTAAATTGGCTGTATTTGAAAAAGTGTGTGTGAGTGAGTGGTATGAATAAATTACCATGGCAGGACTAGCCACTCGGTGGTGTAAACCTTGACTCGAGATGACTGTCACTGCTGAAGTGACACCCCGACCCCATGTGCAAAATGGGAAAAGGGCTTGAGGATGGATGGATGAAGTCTGAAATCCAAATGCATGTCATTATTTAGTGAATTCAGTCCTCACTGATATGCCTAAAAAATCCAGAAAACCACACATTTTATGAGGAGCAGACCAAAAATACAAGGTGAAAATCTGGACAGTCTGCAAAAATCTGGACAGTTGAGAGGTGTGGTTGTGTATCATTTCTGTGTAATGCAGTTTTGTAAAATAAACCCTATGATTCTCAGAATGGATTTATTTTTAGTTATTTGTTTTAAATTTGCTTACTGAGGTAGAGCACTGATCTGTGTGTACCTATTTCAGGCTCAGGCTAGGAATTTACTTATTTCAGATTAATTGTACAAACTTAATGAACAACATACATCGATCAAAAAAGAAAAACAGAAAGAGTTTAACTAATACAGAGTATAACAGTGAGACACATAGTGCAGGTTAATACAGGTATAGACTCTACTGGAATGTATATGTGCCATTAGTTTTTACAGATGCTATGTTCTCTACCTATATCCCAAAGGTTGACTTTCAATCTATAGGTGTGCATATAATGTGTGAGTAAGAGTGGGTATGGGGTTGTGTATGCACGTGTTCTGTGATAGACTGATGCCCTGTTTAGAATGAGTTGTAATGCCTTGTACCCACTGGCTACTGAGTTAGGCTCTGGCATCCCTGAGACTCTGTAAGAGATAAAGCGGGTTATCAGATAATGGATTTATGGATGGATGGATAGATAAATTTATCAGTTACTAGAACTGGGGAGGTAGTGGAAGGAAAACGAAAGGAGGAAGATTTTTATTGTGGGTAATTTGGCAATTGTTACCTTTAAAAATAAAATAATAAAGTTGATTTCTTATACTGTATAAAAATATAAAAAAAGTTGCCATTAAATATTTCACTTGTACGTTTATGTGACAATCAACCTATATTTCTTTTACAGAGCTGTTTAATAAATGTGTAACTTGTACATAAAATATACCCAGTAGTCTCATTTTCATTCATAAATGCATTATTTGCAATTTCTTCACTCTGCTGTTTCTATTCTCAAATGTTGCTTACTTTGTTTTCTTTTTTCTTTTATACTTTTGAAATATCTAATACACAAAAAAATGGTCATTACTCAGTTTCATCATCCCTGAAGATGGCATGGTATCAATTGTAGCTGCTACTGACATCTAGTCAGTATCTGCAAGCACCATGATTTAATTTTCTCCTTGAAACATTGCAAATGTAATCCCCATTTGAACTTGAGACATTATGCATATAATAATCCCCACATGCTGTTTTTTTAAGGAATCACAATTTTTTTCCATCCAGTATAATCATACATGTATATATGGACTGGTCTTCTTGCTAATTTCTGTGTGTGTATGTGTGTGTGTGTGTGTGTGTGTGTGTGTGTGTGTGTGTGTGTGTGTGTGTGTGTGTGTGTGGCTGTGCAGGCAGGCATATGTGTGTGCGTGCATGTGTGTGTTTGTGCATGTGGCATGTTAGTGCTATCTGAATAACATTGTTACATTTTATAGAATGGATACATCTGCTTTAGTTGCCACTCAATTACAAAGGTGTTATCAGAAGAAACACATGTACAGTAAGTGTGCACTGTGAATGTGTAGGTGACTGCATAATACTTGCTCATGCACTGCATTTATATAGTCCAGTGAAGCCATCGTTATGTTTCAGTAGAGTCTAATGCATACATATTCAGATGACTGCTGAATTTTTAACTTTTGTCTTTTATCACAGATCTCATGTAAGACTACTAGCAGCACTAGGAAACCATTGTGTTACCTTTTCCATTCACTTAACTTAGTTATATATGTGGGGTCTTCAGTCTCCACCAGCAATTATATTAGGGGAAGTATTCTCCAAACAGACATGCCATCCCCCTAACAGAGGTGAGCAAGTATCACTTCATTATCTTATGCCAGATTATTAGCAACCTTGGAAACCATCATGTTATCTTTTTCCTCCCTTTACTTACTTATGTATTGCCCAGAAGACATTATCTTTTCGATTATCCTCTTAGATCAGAGTTTCTGGTTATGTTGATCTGGTGAACCACAACATTTAAGCCCCCATCCACACCCTCAGTCACCATGTGTTTGACCTTAGTGACACTTGAGAGTGTCACATGGATACCCTACTATATGCAAAGGCTAGAAAGTGTTGTTTGGAAGCAGTTCACCTACATCTGTACTGTGGTGATCCTAGTGATAGAGTTAGGATACATGGCTTTGCATTAGAAAGAATCTCATGAATGTCATTTCTTATGTTTTTATTACCAGTAATGACAGAAGATATTATCTTTTTGATTATCCTCTTAGATCAGAGTTTCTGGTTGTGTTGATCTGGTGAACCACGACATTTAAGCCCCCATCCACACCCTCAGTCACCATATGTTTGACTTTAGTGACACTTGAGTGTCCCATGGATACCCTACTATATGCAAAGGCTAGAAAGTGCTGTTTGGAAGCAGTTCACCTACATCTGTACTGTGGTGAGCCCAGTGGTGGAGTTAGGATACATGGCTTTGCATTAGAAAGAATCTCATGAATGTCATTTCTTATGTTTTTATTACCAACAGTGACAGAAAATACAACTTACTTTAGTAAGAGAAAACAAGCTGGGATGCTGCCATCAATATCTGTCCTCTTCAAAAATATATTATTTTAATCCATTTTATTTTCTTAATAACAAATGTGCTTTTCATCACAGCCTCTCATTTTCACTTCATAATTTCTGTCTTCTTCCTTTTGTATTCCTGTTGATATAAATTGTTTAACGTTGCAAATCAGGCCAATCTGCTTGCTGAGAAGCATAGAAAAACAATAATTGCCTGCACCCAAGGACATTTCGGCTGACCTAATCTGGCCATTTTATTACCTTTCAGATAATCTGCATTTCCATTTTAAACAATATCTGACTTCTTCCTACATCATCCCATTACAGTTGTTTCATGTTTTTACCATGAATTCTTGAATTCAGCTACTGTTACTATATTTTTCCCCATGGCCATTTTAGACGTCTTTTGCATGTATACACAACCATTTATGTGTAACCTAAATTCCCTCTTGAACCATTCTTCCATTATCTTCCACTTGTATCGCTTGGTCTTGGAAAAACTCCTTAAGTGAATTATGCTGTCCTTCTACAGATATTTTAAAATTCTTCTGGGCTACTTAAGTGATTTTATTGCTCCCCTCAACACTCACGCACATACACTTCTCTTCCAGGGGGGGCATATTAAGAACATTTAGCCTCTCTTTGTAGGTGTTCTGGAATGCAGGAAAAAGTGAAGCAAAAACCTTTCCGGTCCAAACGACAAGGACTGATGGTAAAGAATATACCAAGCTGATTTTCAAGCCAACAATTCAGCTAATATGTTAAAAAACAAGCAATTCGTTGAATAATAGTCCAGTGCAGTTCAAAATTGCAACAAAAAGTTTTAATAGTCGACAAAAACAAAAAGAGTTAACACGAGCGCTTTCGCCTGGTCGTACCAGGCTTTTTCAAGTGAGACCTGTTCTGGAATGCACATAGTACCATTTTGTTGCTCTTAACTGCA